>NC_092227.1:49160036-49390036 GCF_036320965.1 Panulirus ornatus
ACTTTTCACTGCTTCTAGCAGCATACCTCCCACACCATATGCTCTTAATACCTTCCACAGAGCTTCTCTATCAACTCTGGTGAGAGGACAATAGGAAAGGAGGGAGTAGTACTACTCCTGAAACAGGAGTTGTGGTAGTATGTGATAGAGTGTATGAATGTAAACTCTAGATTGATATGGGTAAAACTTAAAGTGGATAAAGCGATGTGTGATTATTGGTGCCTATGCACCTGGTCATGAGAAGGAAGATCATGAGAGGCAAGTATTTTGGGAGCAGCTGAGTGAGTGTGTTAGCAGCTTTGATGTAGGAGACCGGGTTATAGTGATGATGATTTGAATGGAAAGGTGAGTAATGTGGCAATTGAGGGTATGATTGCTGTACATGGAGTTTTCAGTGTTATAAATGGAAATGGTGAAGAACTTGTAGGTTTGTGTGCTGAAAAAGGACTGGTGATTGGGAGAGATATACATAAGTATACGCATGTATGTAGGAGAGATGGCCAAGAGGCGTTATTGGATTACTTTTTGACTGATAGGCGCGTGAAAACAGACTTTTGGATGTTAATGTGCTGAGAGAGGGAAATGGAGAGATGTCCGATTATTGTCTTCTGGAGGCGGTGAAGATTTGTAGAAGTTTTCAGAAAAGAAGAGAGAATGTTGGGGTGAAGAGAGTGGTTAGAGTAAGTGACCTTGGAAAGGAGACTTTTGTGAAAAAGTATCAGGAAAGATTGAGTGTAGAATGGAAAAAGGTGAGAGCAAATGACGTAAGTGGAGTGGGGGATGAATGGGATGTATTTAGAGAAGCGGTGATGGCTTGCGCAAAAGATGCCTGTGGCATGAGAAGCGTGGGAGGTGGGCAGATTAGAAAGGGTAGTGAGTGGTGGGATGAAGAAGTAACATTGTTTATGAAAGAGAAGAGGGAGGCATTTGGACGATTTTTGCAGGGAAATAGTGTAAATGATAGAGAAATGCATAAAAGAATGAGGCAAGAGGTCAAGAGAAAGGTGCAAGAGGTGAAAAAGAGGGCAAATGAGAGTTGGGGTGAGAGAATCATTAAATTTTAGGGAGAATAAAAAGATGTTTTGGAAGGAGGTAAATAAAGTGCGTAAGACAAGAGAACAAATGGGAACATCGGTGAAGGGGGCAAATGGGGAGGTAATAACAAGTAGTGGCGAAGTGAGAAGGAGATGTAGTGAGTATTTTGAAGGTTTGTTGAATGTGATTGATGACAAAGTGGCAGATATGGAGTGTTTTGGTCGAGGTGGTGTTCGAAGTGCGAGGGTCAGGGAGAATGGTTTTATAAACAGAGAAGAGGTAGTGAAAACTTTGCGGAAGATGAAAGGGAAATGGAGTGAGTATTTTGAAGGTTTGTTGAATGTGTTTGACGATAGAGTGGCAGATATAGGGTGTTTTGGTCGAGGTTGGTGTGCGAAGTGAGAGGGTCAGGGAGAATGGCTTGGTAAATAGATAAGAGGTAGTGAAATCTTTGAGGAAGATGAAAGCCGGCAAGGCGGCGGGTTTGGATGGTATTACTGTGGAATTTATTAAAGAAGGGGGTGACTGTGCTGTTGACTGGTTGGTGAGGATATTCAGTGTATGTGCGATACATGGTGAAGTGTCTGAGGATGGGCGGAATGCATGCATAGTGCCATTGTACAAAGGCAAAGGGGATAAAGGTGAGTGCTCAAGTTACAGAAGTATAAGTTTGTTGAGTATTCCTGGGAAATGGGAGGGCATTGATTGAGAGGGTAAAGGCATGTACAGAGCATCAGATTGGGGAAGAGCAATGTGGTGTCACAAGTGGTAAAGGATGTGTGGATCAGGTGTTTACTTTGAAGAATTTGTGTGAGAAATGCTTAGAAAAACAGATGGATTTGTTTGTGGCATTTGTGGACCTGGGGAAGGCATATGATGGGGTGTATAGATATTCCTTGTGGAAAGTCTTAAAGGTATATGGAGTAGGAGTTAAGTTATTCGAAGCAGTGATAAGTTTTGACCAAGAATGTAAGGCATGTGTACGAGTAGGAAAAGAGAGTGACTTGACTGGTTCCCAGTGAGTGTTGGTCCCAGATATCTAAAACACTTCACTTCCTCCAGTTTTTCTTTATTCAAACTTACCTCCCAACTGACTTGTCCCTAAACCCTACTGAACCTAATAACCTTGCTCTTATTCACGTTTAATCTCAGCTTTCTTCTTTCACACACTTTACCAAACTCAGTCACCAGCTTCTGCAATTTCTCACCCGAATCAGCCCCCAGCGCTGTATCATCAACGAACAACAACTGACTTACTTCCCAAGCCTTCTCATCCACAACAGACTGCATATTTGCCCCTCTTTCCGAAACTCTTGCATTCTTCTCCCTAACAACCCCATCCATAAACAAATCAAACAACCATGGAGACATCACACACCCCTGCCGCAAGCCGACATTCACTGAGAACCAATTACTTTCCTCTCTTCCTACTCATACACATGCCTTACATCCTCGATAAAAACTTTTCACTGCTTCTAGCAGCATACCTCCCACACCATATGCTCTTAATACCTTCCACAGAGCTTCTCTATCAACTCTGGTGAGAGGACAATAGGAAAGGAGGGAGTAGTACTACTCCTGAAACAGGAATTGTGGTAGTATGTGATAGAGTGTATGAATGTAAACTCTAGATTGATATGGGTAAAACTTAAAGTGGATAAAGCGATGTGTGATTATTGGTGCCTATGCACCTGGTCATGAGAAGGAAGATCATGAGAGGCAAGTATTTTGGGAGCAGCTGAGTGAGTGTGTTAGCAGCTTTGATGTAGGAGACCGGGTTATAGTGATGATGATTTGAATGGAAAGGTGAGTAATGTGGCAATTGAGGGTATGATTGCTGTACATGGAGTTTTCAGTGTTATAAATGGAAATGGTGAAGAACTTGTAGGTTTGTGTGCTGAAAAAGGACTGGTGATTGGGAGAGATATACATAAGTATACGCATGTATGTAGGAGAGATGGCCAGAGAGCGTTATTGGATTACTTTTTGACTGATAGGCGCGTGAAAACAGACTTTTGGATGTTAATGTGCTGAGAGAGGGAAATGGAGAGATGTCCGATTATTGTCTTCTGGAGGCGGTGAAGATTTGTAGAAGTTTTCAGAAAAGAAGAGAGAATGTTGGGGTGAAGAGAGTGGTTAGAGTAAGTGACCTTGGAAAGGAGACTTTTGTGAAAAAGTATCAGGAAAGATTGAGTGTAGAATGGAAAAAGGTGAGAGCAAATGACGTAAGTGGAGTGGGGGATGAATGGGATGTATTTAGAGAAGCGGTGATGGCTTGCGCAAAAGATGCCTGTGGCATGAGAAGCGTGGGAGGTGGGCAGATTAGAAAGGGTAGTGAGTGGTGGGATGAAGAAGTAACATTGTTTATGAAAGAGAAGAGGGAGGCATTTGGACGATTTTTGCAGGGAAATAATGCAAATGACTGAGAGATGTATAAAAGAAAGAGGCAGGAGGTCAAGAGAAAGGTGCAGGAGGTGAAAGAGAGGGCAAATGAGAGTTGGGGTGAGAGAGTATCGTTAAATTTTAGGGAGAATAAAATGTTTTGGAAGGAGGTAAATAAAGTGCGTAAGACAAGAGAACAAATGGGGACATCGGTGAAGGGGCAAATGGGGAGGTAATAACAAGTAGTGGCGAAGTGAGAAGGAGATGTAGTGAGTATTTTGAAGGTTTGTTGAATGTGATTGATGACAAAGTGGCAGATATGGAGTGTTTTGGTCGAGGTGGTGTTCGAAGTGCGAGGGTCAGGGAGAATGGTTTTATAAACAGAGAAGAGGTAGTGAAAACTTTGCGGAAGATGAAAGCTGGCAAGGCGGTGGGTTTGGATGGTATTGTTGTGGAATTTATTAAAAAAGGGGTGCCTATGTTGTTGACTGGTTGGTGAAGATATTCAATGTACGTATGATACACGGTGAAGTGCCTAAGGATTGGCGGAATGCATGCATAGTGCCATTGTACAAAGGCAAAGGGGATAAAGGTGAGTGTTCAAATTACAGAGGTATAATTTTGTTGAGTATTCCTGGGAAATCATATGGGAGGGTATTAAGATAGAGGGTAAGGCATGTACAGAGCATCAGATTGGGAAGAACAGTGTGGTTTCAGAAGTGGTAGAGGATGTGTGGATCAGGTGTTTCCTTTGAAGAATGTATGTGAGAGATACTTAGAAGAGCAAATGGATTTGTATGTGGCATTTATGGATCTGGAGAAGACATATTATAGAGTTGATAGAGATACTCTGTGGAAGGTATTAAGAGTGTATGGTGAGGGAGGTAAGTTGCAAGAAGCAATGAAAAGTTTTTATGAAGGATGTAAGGCATGAGTACGAGTAGGAAGAGGTGAAAGTGATTGGTTTCCAGTGAATGTCGGTTTGTGGCAGAGGTGCGTGATGTCCAAATGGTTGTTTAATCTCTTTATGGACGGAGTTGTTAGGGAGGTGAATGCATGAGTTTTAGAGAGAGGGACAAGATACAGTCTTTTGTGGATGACAGCGCTTGGGAAGTGAGTCAGCTGTTGATCGCTGATGATACAGCGCTGGTGGCTGATTCGGGTGAGAAATTGCAGAAGCTGCTGACTGAGTCTGATAAAGTTTTTGAAAAAAGAAAGCTGAGAGTAAATGTGAATAAGAGCAAGGTTATTAGGTTCAGTAGGGTTGAGGGACAAGTCAATTGGGAAGTAAGTTTGAATGGAGAAAAACTTGGGGAAGTGAAGTGTTTTAGATATCTGGGAGTGGATTTGGCAGTGGATGGAACCGTGGAAGCGGAAGTGAGTCATAGGGTGTGGGAGGAGGCGAAGGTTCTGGGAGCGTTGAAGAATGTGTGGAAGGCGAGAACGTTATCTTGGGGAGCAAAAATGGGTATATTTGAAGGAATAGTGGTTTCAACAATGTTATACGGTTGCGAGGCGTGGGCTATAGATAGGGTTGTGCGCAGGAGGGTGGATGTGTTGGAAATGAAAGGTTTGAGAATATGTGGTATGAGGTGGTTTGATAGAGGATTTAATGAAAGGGTAAGAGAGATGTGTGGTAATAAAAAGAGTGTGGTTGAGTGATCAGAAGAGGGTGTATTGAAATGGTTTGGTCACATCTAGAGAATGAGTGAGGAAAGATTGACAAAGAGGATATATGTGTCAGAGGTGGAGGGAACGAGAAGTGGAAGACGAAATTGGAGGAGGAAGGATTGTGTGAGAAAGATTTTGAGCGATCGGCGACAGAACATACAGGAGGGAGAAAGGCGTGCAAGGAATAGAGCGAATTGAAACGATGTGGTTTACCGGGGTGGACGTGCTGTCAGTGGATTGAACCAGGGCATTTGAAGCGTCTGGGGTAAACCTTGGAAAGATTTGTGGGGCCTGGAAGTGGAAAGGGGGCTTTGGTTTCGGTGCATTATACATGACAGCTAGAGACTGTGTTTGAACGAATGTTACATTTTGTCTTTTCGCGACGGGAAAGAATAAAGGCAGGAAGTATGAATATGTACATGTTTATATATGTATATGTCTGTGTGTATTTTTATGTATGTATGCGTTGAAATGTGTAGGTATATATATGTGCGTGTGTGGGCGTGTATGGAAATATTTGCGCTACCTCGCTAACGCGGGAGACAGTGACAAAGTATAATAAAATGAATAAGAATATATACAGAATTCGTGCTATAAACGTCGAAGGAAAAAAAAATCAAGGTTTTCTTTCGTTTATACAGAAATGTTGCAATAGTTTTCACGAAGGTCTGATGTATACTAATCTTAGGTTTACTTTTCTGTTGTACCCTACTCCGTTTCCTGCCGTCTTGCACCACTATGATCATGGGGTGAATGTATATAATTTCCGCCTGACAGGATCTGGCATACTCACTTGGAGCACCGGACCAAAGGTTCCCACAGAAAAAAAATGCAAGAAAGAAAAATAGAAAGATATGAGAGAGAGAGAGAGAGAGAGAGAGAGAGAGAGAGAGAGAGAGAGAGAGAGAGAGAATTCCTTAAAAATGGAAAGACGTAGAAGTATGTAAATTAGAAACTCATGTGTTTGATCAATGGTTTATCTTAGTAACATATCAACACTATGTGGCAACGCTGGACCCACGAGGGAAGTGTTGCGTTCCCTCCTCTTCAGGGAGGGAGGAAGGGAGAGGGAGGGGGGGAAAACTGGAACAATGGAGCTTAGAGGAGGAGCTTACGGGAGATGAGGAGAAAGTGAGTCCCTCACCGCGGGTTCCAGTGTGTCCTGCAGCGACACAACACAGTCCACCGGACGAATGACATCATGACATCTACACGTCCTGAGCGAGGTAGCTCGACCTATCGAGTACGATGATTGATCCTTGAGGAAGACGGGGCGATCCTTGAGCACAATGGTACGACTCTTGAGCACAACGGTAATGTCCTTGTGCTAGATATAATTTTTTGAGCGTGACGGTAAAATCTTTGAGCAAGACAGTACGACTTTTGAGGGCGACGGAACCGCCCTTGAACACGACAGCACGACTAGTAGTAATGATGGTCTGACCTGTGAGAAGCTCTTGGGTCAGGTCAAAGGCAAGGCCATTTACACCTACGGGTCGTTACCGTTACGTTTACAAATCGTATCGTCACGATAAAGTGACCTTAAGGGGTCAAGGATAATCATATTATGTAATGCATGTACCACTCTTTATTTAGTACAGATTCTAATGATCTTTCTGATAACAGGCAATCACTACGACTGTTGTTTGGTTGTTTGGGCTTCATGTCTGTCAACTGCCAGGTGTTGAGGATAATTCTAAGACCACATGTATTCCCACTATGCATGTGAACCTTGATCATGTATTCCCACTATGCATGTGAACCTTGATCATGCATTCCCACTATGCATGTGAACCTTGATCATGTATTCCCACTATGCATGTGAACCTTGATCATGTATTCCCACTATGCATGTGAACCTTGATCATGTATTCCCACTATGCATGTGAACCTTGATCATGTATTCCCACTATGCATGTGAACCTTGATCATGTATTCCCACTATGCATGTGAACCTTGATCATGTATTCCCACTATGCATGTGAACCTTGATCATGTATTCCCACTATGTATGTGAACCTTGATCATGTATTCCCACTATGTATGTGAACCTTGATCATGTATTCCCACTATGCATGTGAACCTTGATCATGTATTCCCACTATGTATGTGAACCTTGATCATGTATTCCCACTATGTATGTGAACCTTGATCATGTATTCCCACTATGCATGTGAACCTTGATCATGTATTCCCACTATGTATGTGAACCTTGATCACAACCAACACCGCAGATTGGCAGATTGCTCAAGATGTAATCATCCGTAACCACATCATTACCATATCTTCTAAGGGGCAAATTCTGTAGTTAGCCATAATTACAGTACCAGACCACAAAATTGTTGTGTTAAGTATATAAATTATGCGTCTAGGTTTCGGCATTAATGACTCTTGCAATCGTCTGCGTATATGTCTATTAATTTTCATTATTTTAGATTTCTTATTACTAGATACAACTTGTTCATTTCCTGATTGCGTGAACTGTATGTACGAAATTGAATGATTTTTCCTGTATAGAAAGTAATCCTGATAGATGGTAAAGCATAAGGCTGGAAATGAATTTACATTATCTAAATCTAATGTTGATGATTTCCTGTTAACCTCATTTTCAAACAATAGATTATCGAATTTCCTTAAGATAAACTAACAAGACAGACAACGGGTATAGACACAGAGCGAGGATTTCAGCCATACATCGACAGTGAAGGCTTGACCTCATTTATCACTCGACGTTCACAATAAGCTACGAATTATTCACACTAATTCAGCAAAATATTGTAAGTAGGTTACCAAAATATGGATACTCGGAAAAAAAGTACTGTTACTATATTATTAGCATGAGCAGCACCACAGCGACAATTTTACCAATACAGCCGAAGAATTTCCTTTTAATAAAGTTACAAAAACAACAGCAACACAATCGGGAACTGTAACAATGGAGGGAAGGGTTATCCACGCAGCGAGAACGGTTAAGGTCTTACAACTTTCTTGAACACCTGTCGAAGGTGTTTAAGATTTTACAACTGGTGATTATATTTTGAAGTGGTTGGTTGTTGATTGGTTGGTAAAGATATTTAATATGTGTGGATCATGGTGAAGTGCCTGAGGATTGGAGGAATGCATGCAAAGTGCTGCTGTAAAAAGTCAAAAGGGATAAAGGTGAGTGTTCAAACTACAAACTCTTAAGTTTGTTTAGTATTCCTAGGAAATTGTATGGGAGGGTATTGATTGAGAGGGTGAAGGCATGTACAGAGTATCAAATTCGGGAAGAGCAGTGTGGTTTCAGAAGTGGTAGGATGTGCGTAATGTCTCCATGGTTGTTTAATTTGTTTATGGATAGGGTTGTTAGGTAGGTGAATGCAAGAGTTTTGGAGAGAGGGGCAAGTATGAGTCTGTTGTGGATGAGAGGGCTTGGGAAGTGTCAGTTGTTGTTCGCTAATGATGCAACGCTGGTGACTGATTCGGGTGAGAAACCAGAAGTTAGTGACTGAGTTTGGTAAAGTGTGTGAAAGAAGGAAGCTGAGAGTAAATGTGAATCAGAGTAAGGCTGTTAGGTTCAGTAGGGTTGAGGGACAAGTTGATTGGGAGGTAAGTTTGAATGGAGTAAAACTGGAGGACGTAAAATGTTTTAGATATTTGGGAGTGGACTTAGCAGCTGATGGAACCATAGAAGCGGAAGTGAGTCACAGGATGATGGAGCGGATGAAGGTTCTGGGAGCGTTGAAGAATGTGTGGAAGGCGAGAACGTTATCTTGGAGAGCAACAATGGGTATGTTTGAAGGAATAGTGGTTCGAACAATGTTTTATGGTTGTGAGGCGTGGGCTATAGATAGGGTTGTGCGGAGGGGGTGGATGTGTTGGAAATGAGATGTTTCAGGAAAATGTGTTGTGAGGTGGTTTGATCGAGTAAGAAATGAAAGAGTAAGAGAGATGTGTGATAATAAAAATAGTGTGTTTGAGAGAGCAGAAGAGGGTGTATTGAAATGGTTTTGTCACATGGAGAGAATGAGTGAGGAAAGATTGACAAAGAGGATGTATTTGTCAGAGATGGAGGGAATGAGGAGAAGTGGGAGATTAAATTGAAGGTGGAAGGATGGAGTGAAAAGGATTTTGTGCGATCGGAGCCTGAACATAGAGGAGGGTGAAAGGCGTGCAAGGAATAGAGTGGATTGGAAGCATGTGGTATACCGGGGTCGACGTGCTGTCAATGGATTGAACCAGGGCATGTGAAGCGTCTGGGATAAACCATGGAAAGTTTTGTGGGGCCTGGATGTGGAAAGGGAGCTGTGGTTTCGGTGCATTACACATGACAGCTAGAGACTGAGTGTGAACGAATGTGGCCTTTGTTGTCTTTTCCTAGCGCTACCTCGCGCGCTCGCGGGGAAAGGAGTGTGCCATTTCATGTGTGATGGGATGGTGATGGAATGGATGAAGGCAGCATGTATGAATATGCACATGTGCATATATGTATATGTCTGTGTATGTATATGTATGTATACGTTGAAATGTATTGGTATGTATATGTGCGTGTGTGAGTGTTTATACCTGTGTATGTGGTTGGGATCGGCCATTCTTTCGCCTGTTTCCTTGCGCTACCTTGCTAAAGCGGGAGGCTGCGACAAAGTATGATAAATGATATATATATATATATATATATATATATATATATATATATATATATATATATATATATATATATATATATATTTTTTTTTTTTTTTTTTTTTTTTTTTTTTTTTTATACTTTGTCGCTGTCTCCCGCGTTTGCGAGGTAGCGCAAGGAAACAGACGAAAGAAATGGCCCCCCCCCATACACATGTACATACACACGTCCACACACGCAAATATACATACCTACACAGCTTTCCATGGTTTACCCCAGACGCTTCACATGCCTTGCTTCAATCCACTGACAGCACGTCAACCCCTGTATACCACATGACTCCAATTCACTCTATTTCTTGCCCTCCTTTCACCCTCCTGCATGTTCAGGCCCCGATCACACAAAATCTTTTTCACTCCATCTTTCCACCTCCAATTTGGTCTCCCTCTTCTCCTCGTTCCCTCCACCTCCGACACATATATCCTCTTGGTCAATCTCTCCTCACTCATTCTCTCCATGTGCCCAAACCATTTCAAAACACCCTCTTCTGCTCTCTCAACCACGCTCTTTTTATTTCCACACATCTCTCTTACCCTTACGTTACTTACTCGATCAAACCACCTCACACCACACATTGTCCTCAAACATCTCATTTCCAGCACATCCATCCTCCTGCGCACATCTCTATCCATAGCCCACGCCTCGCAACCATACAACATTGTTGGAACCACTATTCCCTCAAACATACCCATTTTTGCTTTCCGAGATAATGTTCTCGACTTCCACACATTTTTCAAGGCTCCCAAAATTTTCGCCCCCTCCCCCACCCTATGATCCACTTCCGCTTCCATGGTTCCATCCGCTGACAGATCCACTCCCAGATATCTAAAACACTTCACTTCCTCCAGTTTTTCTCCATTCAAACTCACCTCCCAATTGACTTGACCCTCACCCCTACTGTACCTAATAACCTTGCTCTTATTCACATTTACTCTCAACTTTCTTCTTCCACACACTTTACCAAACTCAGTCACCAGCTTCTGCAGTTTCTCACATGAATCAGCCACCAGCGCTGTATCATCAGCGAACAACAACTGACTCACTTCCCAAGCTCTCTCATCCCCAACAGACTTCATACTTGCCCCTCTTTCCAGGACTCTTGCATTTACCTCCCTTACAACCCCATCCATAAACAAATTAAACAACCATGGAGACATCACACACCCCTGGCGCAAACCTACATTCACTGAGAACCAATCACTTTCCTCTCTTCCTACACGTACACATGCCTTACATCCTCGATAAAAACTTTTCACTGCTTCTAACAACTTGCCTCCCACACCATATATTCTTAATACCTTCCACAGAGCATCTCTATCAACTCTATCATATGCCTTCTCCAGATCCATAAATGCTACATACAAATCCATTTGCTTTTCTAAGTATTTCTCACATACATTCTTCAAAGCAAACACCTGATCCACACATCCTCTACCACTTCTGAAACCGCACTGCTCTTCCCCAATCTGATGCTCTGTACATGCCTTCACCCTCTCAATCAATACCCTCCCATATAATTTACCAGGAATACTCAACAAACTTATACCTCTGTAATTTGAGCACTCACTCTTATCCCCTTTGCCTTTGTACAATGGCACTATGCACGCATTCCGCCAATCCTCAGGCACCTCACCATGAGTCATACATACATTAAATAACCTTACCAACCAGTCAACAATACAGTCACCCCCTTTCTTAATAAATTCCACTGCGATACCATCCAAACCTGCTGCCTTGCCGGCTTTCATCTTCCGCAAAGCTTTTACTACCTCTTCTCTGTTTACCAAATCATTTTCCCTAACCCTCTCACTTTGCACACCACCTCGACCAAAACACCCTATATATGTGTGTGTGTGTGTGTGTGTGTGTGTGTGTGTGTGTCTACTTCAGGTTATGTCCCATATGTGTCTATCTCCCATGAAAGGGAGGGATAACCAGCTGGGTAGAGTTTAAGCCCGTTGCCCGTTAGGGGACTCGAACACATTCTTCCTTGATTCACATCAAACAAGAGCCATTCACTTCAGCCTCATACGTATGTACGTAAAAAAAAACGTCTTCATAACGTTCGTTTAGTCGTTGGGTGTTTTATCGGTCCAAGAGTCTCCAGTCCTCAGATGAGCTGGTGAGGGAAGATGAGTCAGGCATCTCTCTCAGTCGCCACACAGGTACTCATATGTATCAGTATACCGCAGTGTGTATACCTCTGCCCAATGTGTGTATGCAGAGCGCTCATTGAGGCGTGGTCGATGACCCAGTCAACCTGGCCATATTATTTTGATCAAAACTAGATGAACTTCTTGACCTTGACGGTTCGATCATTGGGTATGATAGCCTGGCCAGGTGATCATACGGAAGGGCTGTGGCCTGAGGCTCAAGGTTCGCATGGTTGTGCTCACATGAGGGTTTAGTTACGTGTGAAGTGTAGGTTACGGGTCGTGCTCTGGTGATCATGTTGGTGGCTGTAGAGATATAGATCGTCTGTCATGATGCAGCATTTTAATTTTTGTTTCATGCGTAGAGCACACACACACACACACACACACACACACACACACACACACACACACACACACACACAGAGCCAGGCAACATAACACGAAATTAATGAAGAAACTTGTGAAAAAGGATGTAAAGTATTCTTTCAGTATAAGAGGAGTGGATTAATGGTGTGAATTAAATCAGAATATAGCCACTGTAAAGGGCGTAGTCTACAGAAGTTTAAGTGGTTATGGACGAGTGTAAATATCCAAGAGATGAGGCCCCACCAGTGTAAATCCACTTCGCCGTCGAGTGCCAATTGGTAATTACGCACATGATTAAAGACTGAAAGATACTAAAGGCATTCAGATGAAAAATCAACCAGAGGAAATAAAGCGGATGTAATGTGAAGGTACGAGGGAAAGGTCGGGAGAGTCTTAGCAGGACGTCGCTGGGATACATCAAGAAAAAGGAGAAGCCCATAATACAGATGTCAGGAACTGTCGAAAATTAGGAACAGAGAACAGGAGGCAGTTGTGGGGATGAGGAGGAGAAACAGAGCGTACTGACTAGCGCGGAGAAGCAGACATCCAGGAACCATGATACAGAGGCCGTAAATCGCTCCGCCAGGCAATAGACGCAGTGACAGACATTGTTGCACATAGAATAATCCGGGAAGCAGATGCATTCCTTTCAGGGAAGTTGTAAGTACGTACAGAGTGTTGAGGATCAATGCACGTTGGCGAGAATGAAAACTTCTGATGAAATATTAGCGACTCGGAAGTTGATAAATCAATACTGCAAGGGTCAATATATTGAGTGAGTTGCACCAAAGCTAAGGATGTTATTAAAATGGGAAGTTCACGGATGTCAGATGAGGATGAATTTTCAACTGGAAGAAGGACCATTCTCCAGCCAGTGAGGAAAGGGTGGCAAAAAGGAAGAAACATTGATTAAAGGACTACTGCAAGGTATAGACATGCCAAATATATTTTCTGAGATAGGAACAGAGAGAACAGGTAGATACTGTGAAGACGTTATGGGGAAGACCAGTTATGATTGCTTTCCCTATAGGGATTTGTACCAAGAAGTACTTAACCATTATACAGCCTAACACACCTGCAGCCAGGAAGGAATCCAATGAGGTATACTCCGGGGGAGGAACAGCGACGAAGAAGTAAAGAATACAATCGAAGGAAAAAATAAGGAGACATGAGAGGAGGCCAGAGAGAGAGGAACACCGACACCAGTACCTCAGAAAGATCAAGGATGTTGAGTGATACGACTGGTCAGGTTGGGAACAATGCATGTGAACGTGGATGGACTGGCAATGGATAGGAAAGAGCTGGAGTTCAAGGAGGACTGATCTAGATAAATAAACCTGTCATTGTTGGAGTACTTGAGACAAACGATGCCAGAGTTACAAGATCTGACCTAATTTGTGCGGAAGGACACACGAGAGAGAGGTAAGGAACGAGTGGACAAAGGAGGAGCGGGATTGGCCATCTTCATGAAGGACAACAGCGTCAAGCTTCGGGAAACAATGATGGACAATGATTAAGAGTACGTAATCAGGAGGGAAAATGTACGAAATATGTGCATTGCGGTCTTGCTAATCTATGATCCTCCAGAGAATTCTAATGAAAAACAACAAATTTAAGAAGACAACTGTCAAGGACCAGTTTACATGAAGCAGATGGTAAAACGCTGATTATTTGGATTTCATTTGTATAGAAATAGGCTTGAAGAAAATAGGTTCACAAGGAGACAGAGGATCATGGCAAACCAAGTTTTACAACGTATACAGAATAATTCCTGTATCGCTATGTTACTGAGGACACCATAGTGAGAGTCTGACGCACCATCATTCTAAGATCGTATCTGTATACATGATAACACTGAGCCTGACACTCCCAGATATGATACATCAGTTGGGAAAAATGATCGTGTGATACTTGAATTAGAGTAGTTGATAAATGAAGATATCATAAGACCAGAGAGGAAACCAAACTTAAGGAGGAGATGTAATCGTGGAAATTACATACAATTTAGCAATTTTTGTTGAGAATATAAAGCGAGAAATTGAGTTCCATAGCCTTGCTAGAGAACAACTGTGAAAAGATTTTCTGAAATCTACAATTAAAGAGTCAGAGTGTTGGTCCCTTTAGCTGCAAATAAGCAAAAAAAGAATGATATATGGTCAAACATAAGTTGTCGAAAAGCTCAATTTTGGAACATACTTGGGAACTGATGAAGGCAACACAACAGCCAACCAGCATCTGAGAGATGTCGGGAAGCAAGGAATGAGTACAGCAAGATAAGGGAGGAGGAGCAGAGAGCCTATGAAAAGAACAAACAAGGGGCAATCCAAAACTTTTGCATGAATTCAAATCATGCTAAGAGGCAAGAGTGGCAGAGGTTAATATAGATGTATGTGAGGAGGTAGATGACAGATTCAGAAGCGCTTTCACAGTGGAAGACACTGTAGTTCCAACGCCCACGGGACACAATGAAAATGAGGTCGTTCAAGGGACTGAAGATGATAGAAAACATTAATACATTACCATGAAGAAGGAACAAGGAGCTATGAACAAGGAGCAAGAAGGAGTTACGCAAAAAAAAAAAACGTTAGAAAAGATGTTAGAAAAATATCTGTACCATCAAAGCTGTATGAAAGTAAAAAGAAATATAACATGGGATCCACGAGTATGGAACACTTTTCCCATAATTTACCTATGAATACACACACACACACGTACACACACACACACACACACACACACACACACACACACACACACACAAACAAACAAACAAACTGACAAACACTCACACACGCGAGGTTTAGTGAACACAGGAAATAAGTTCAGGATTGTGTGTGCAAGAGGGACTTGGAAGTTGGCATCGTCTTTAACCCGTCGCCAAAGTCCCACATTTGGAGAATGGAAAAAGGATATCAAGTGTCTGCTGGCAGATACTGGAATAGCTGACAAGTGTAACTATAAGGAGATACTCAGCGAGCTGTTCATATCCAACATATGGCCAAAACTAGAATGCATTTATCTAGTTTGGTCACCGCACTGACGCTGGCACAAAGAACTAATAGAGAAGGTTCAGAGGAAGGTAACATAGATATGATACCAGAATCATGAAAGCCGAGTTACAAGGAAAGGATAGAAACCTTAAATTTACCCATCATGGAAGAGAGAAGAGTTGGGGGTTAAATGATCACAGGATTAGATTATTAATTCAAGATTGATGATGTAGACAGTGATCTAAGATGATCTAAGGACAAAGCAACCAGGACATAACATGAAATGAAACATGAAACTTGTTAAGAATATGTGAGGTACTTTTACAGCATAGGAGGGAAGGATGAATGGAGTGAAGATGTGGTAAATGTTCAGGAGATGGGGCCCCGCGAGTGTAAAACTCCCTCTCCGAACAGTCCAAACAGGTACTGGTAATAACAATTATGTAATTACACACACACACACACACACACACACACACACACACACACACACTTCCTCATCCACAAATCTTACTTTGTAAGGAAACCGAAAGCGCTTCACTAACATCTGTGGACAAAACATTCGACAGAATACGTACAACCTAAAGAGTAAGGTCTCCAAGCAGGTAGATCCCGAACCTCATAAACACGACGGTTCGACCCTTGGGTATGATGACGTGCACTTTGACCTGACATCTATTGTAAGGCCGAGCTATCGTACCGTTCGTCGTAAGGCCGGGCTATCGTACCGTTCGCTGTAAGGCCGAGCTATCGTACCGTTCGCTGTAAGGCCGAGATGTCGTTCCGTCTTGCTGGATGCGTTAAGCAGCAAAATCCAGAGGAAAGTTTAGTAGTGCTATTTGGTGTGTCTGGGACTTTCACACAAACAGCTGATCATGTTTGACCACTAGTAACAAGACAGCTGTACGACTTTGCGTTCGTGTGTGTGTGTGTGGCGTTCGTGTGTGTGTGTGTGTGTGTGTATTTTCTATGGGTGTGTTTCATGGGGAGACAATTTTAAGCTTGTGTTGCCCCATCTCTCAACCTAGTGCATGTATATTCCATACCTTAACTTTATGTATATACATACACACCCTGGCTTATCTGTGTGTGTGTGTGTGTGTGTGTGTGTGTGTGTGTGTGTGTGTGTGTAACTCTTGTACTGTACCGGGAGGGAGGTCTACAATAGAAGGGCTTCATTGCTTGAACTTTCTCTACTATCATACAACTTTTTTATGCTTGCCTGTGCTGTCCACATTCGCTATTTCACAACTAAGTTAATTCCCTTCACCCACTGTTCATGCTATAGAAGTACTTGTTTACGTCCTTTCTAACAAGTTTCATGCTTATTTCATGTTATGGCCTCTGGTTGCTCTGCCTCTACATCATTCGAAGAACTGTTCAATGTCTAAGTCATTGAGGTGTGTGTTTGTGTGTGTGTGTGTGTGTGTGTGTGTGTGTGTGTGTGTGTATGGGTATTAGCTGAAGTGCTGCAGGCATATATGCTACATGTACCAGCCGGGTCGGCCACAGTTATGGTGAGAAATGAGGATTCATTGGCGTCCACCAGCCACGCCACTGACCTGACCGGAGGTGTTTCTCACCTGCAGAATATCTGAAAACTGAATGGATTTGTGGATCCCAGAATACGGTAAAGTTCTTACCCGTCCATAAGCTCCTTCACCGCAACGGTGCGATCTTATCTTGCCCTGAAGGCACAAGGAAACAGACCACAATCAAGCTGAGGACTCATCGCCTCTGGGTCGTGACCAACACTAAACGTGAAGTGTGGTATTAGTGTGGTATATGACCCACATGATGGAGTCATTACACTTCATCTTGTTAACCTTGGTGTCAGGCAGGATCTCTTATAGATCATTACACACGCGGCTGTTTCCCGTAGTCACATGGTGGTTAACCATAGAAGATATCTGATCACAGTGGTTACGGGCCATCACCACCTCTCTCCTGCCGACACATCTGGTACAGAGCGCCACATCGCCCTGACGTCTCGACCTCACATCTGGCTTCCGTTATAACCATCTCGGGTGGTTTCCTGACCTGGTACCCTCTCTTCTTATCAGTCTCTGTGATATACTTCCCGATCACCGTCTGTGTACCTTACAGGTGGGGACGTTTGATGGATGGGTGTTACTGTGGTGGTCAGATGTTGGCCAAATGGAACCATTTTGTTGGAGGAGAAATGTGTTTGGATTGAGGGAGAGAAGCAGATGGTGGCATGCGGGAGTTGTCTTCCAGGTGGTGGTGGTGTGAGGGAGGTCTGGCAGGTGTGGTGGGAGCGGGTGAGTCTGGCGGGCGGTGGATGTGTGGGTGGGTCTGACGGGCGGTGGATGTGTGGGTGGGTCTGGCAAATGCTATGGTGTAGTGAGGAGGTCCGACAGGTGGTAGTGGCTGTTCTGACAGGTGGAGGTTCAGTCAGTGGTGGTGATGGGGTTTAAGTGGTGGAGATGAGTAGGTTGGTCACATGGTGGGGGGGTGAGAGAGAGGTTGGGTGTGGTGGTGGTGGTGGTGGCGCCTCCTCCCCGCCAACACCTCCTACCACGCGCCACGATGAAAGTTAACCACTAACCCACATCCGCTCTGTTCCGAATTCTTAGTTTCTCGCTCACTCTCTCTCTGCAGTTCGCTCATCCTCCTGCCTTCCGTGGTGGCCAAGGCAGGGAATATTTTCCACCCACTTCCTCCTCTGTCTCACCGCGCTCTCTCATCCTAAGTGTAACACTCTCTCAGCACAACACTCATGCAGTGAACACATCTCTGAAGATCACGTGTATCACAGACAGTTGGAGGAGGTAAATCCCAGCCACAATGCCTTTGTCTCGGCAAGGAGACCGACCAATTCGCTTCATAACGCGCCATGGTACTCAGCTCTCCCGAACCCACCCGTCCGTCCGCTCTCTCTCTCTCTCTCTCTCTCTCTCTCTCTCTCTCTCTCTCTCTCTCTCTCTCTCTCTCTCTCTCTCCCCTTCTTCCCTGGTCTAACATGTTCACCTTCCTTCCTGTCATGTATAGTATTCTGTGGATGACATCTGTCGACCAGGTTCGTGCATGTTTGCCAAAGTTTGATTGTGATTGAAATTGCTATTTGGTTCTATCTTTCTTCTTACCACTTGAAAAAAATGGCCCTTGATATAGATTTTCTAATGAAATGACTTACTTTTTCTTCTGATTCGCCCTTCTCAACAATCTAAATCAATCAAAACAAACAAAAGTTGACGTGATTTGAATTTGATTTGAATATCAAGTTAACAGTGTAAATCTAAGATTATAATTGCTTACAAATGTCATTACTTAACTTCAGTTTTTAAGATATCACTTCTCCAATAATCACGTAAAAGATTGAGAAAAGCCTTAATTTTGACCTTCCAGCGAGTGTGCCCACCCTGATGGAGCATGGAGAACAATAAAGCAGGAACTACTTAACAAGCAGTTCAGGTATCATGACTACTGTACGTCATGTATTGTGGTTTCCGCTCCTTTCTCTCCCCAAAATAGATAACTGTCGTATATCAACATCATCTAACGATCCCATGTGTTATATCAACTCTCTCAAAGTTGATAGGCCACTTGCTATATATATATATATATATATATATATATATATATATATATATATATATATATATATATAATCATTTATTTATCATACTTGATCTCCGTTTTCTGCGTTAGCGAGGTAGCGCCAGGAAACAAACGAAAAAAGACCACATTCGTTCACACTCAATCTCTAGCTGTCATGTGTAATGCACCGAAACCACAGCTCCCTTTCCACATCCAGGCTCCACAGACTTTTCCATGGTTTACTCCAGACGTTTCACATGTCCTGGTTTAGTCCACTGACAGCACGTTGATCCCAGTGAAAGGTCTGTGGGGCCTGGATGTGGACAGGGAGCTGTGGTTTCGGTGCATTGCACATAACGGCTAGAGACTGAGTGTGAACGAATGTGGCCTTTTTTGTCTACTTTCCTAGCGCTACCTCGCTGAAGCGACGCTATTTCCCGTGTGGCGAGGTAGCGACAGAAATAGATGAAGGGAAGCAAGTGTATATATATATATATATATATATATATATATATATATATATATATATATATATATATATATATATATATATCGTGTTAGCGAGATAGTGTCAGGAACAAACGAAAAAAGACCACATGCGCTCACATCCATTCTTGAGCTGTCATATGCAGTATACCGAAACCACAGCAACTTATCTACATTCAGACCCCATAGACCTTTCCATGGTTTGCCCCGGACGTTTCACATACCTTGGTTGAGCCCATTGACAGCAGAAGTAGGTGTACTGAAGTGGTTTGGACATACTGTGCGAATAAGTGAGGATGAGTTGACAATGAAAAATACTTAGGAAAACAGATGGATTTGTAAGTGGCATTCATAGATTTTGAAGAAGGCGTATGATAGGGTTGACAGAGGTGCGAGAGAAAAGCTGCTAGAAGCATTGGGAAGTTTTTTTTATCAGGGTTGTAATGTGTGTACTTACAGGAAGATAAGTATGAATGGTTTCAGGTGAAGGTTGGTCTATGTCAGGTGTGTGTGTGTGTGTGTGTGTGTGTGTGTGTGTGTGTGTGTGTGTGTGTGTGTGTGTGTGTGTGTGATGTCACCATGGTTGTTCAGTTTGTTTATGGATGGGGTAATGAGGGAGGTGAATGCGTGAGTTTTGGAGGGAGGGGAGAGTCTGTGGAGGATGAGAGGTCCTGGGAAGTGAGTCAGTTGTTGTTTACCGATGATACAGCACTGTGGACGGATTGGAGTGAGAACCTGCAAAAGTTGGTTACTGAATTTAGGAGCGTGTGTGATAGGAGAAAATTAGAGTAAATGTGTTTATAATCAAGGTTGTTAGGTTTAGCAGGGTTGAGGGACAGGTCATTTGGGATGTGAGTTTGGAGAAGAATTGGAGGAAGTGAAATGTTTTAGATATCTGGAAGTGGACATTGCAGCGAAGGGAACCATGTACATGAAAGCCAGTCATAGGGTGGGGTAGAGGGTGAAGTCCCGGGAGCACTGAAGAATGTGTAGAAAGAGAGGGCGTTATCTTGGAGGACAATAATGGTACGTTTGAAATAATAGTAGACCCAAGAATATTATCTGGATGCGAGGTATGGGCTATAGATAAGGCTGTATGGAGGAGGGTGGATGCACTGGAAATGAGATATTTGAGGACAATTTGCGGTGTGAAGTGATTTGACCGAGTATGTAATAAAAGAGCAAGAGAGATGTGTGATGTTAAAAAGAATGTGGTTGAGAGAGGAGAAGAGAGTTTGCTCAAATGGTTTAGATACGTGGGGAGGACGAATGAGAAAAGGTTGACAAAGAGTATATATGTGTCAGAAGTAGGGGAACAAGGACAGGGAGACCAAATGGAAATGGAAGGATGGAATGAAAAATATCTTAAGCGATCAGGGCCTGAACATGCAGGAAGATGAAAGGCGTGCACAGGATAGTGTGAATTGGAACGATGCGCTACACTGGGGTCGACATGTTGTCGAAGGACTCAGCCAGAGCACGTGTAGCCTGTAGGACCTAGTTGTGGATGGGCAGCTGTGGTTTCGGTGCGTTATCTATTACCAGCTAGTGAATGGATGCGAGCGAATGTTGCTTTTCTTTCGCCTCTTCCTGGCGCTAACCCGGAAACGGTGATCAAATATGATTATACATATTATCTTACCTTCCTACCCCAGGGGTCCGTTCTATCTTTTATGGGGCTCCAGCAGCGCTCACGAAGCTGACAACGTCAGCCGGGCGTGAACACATTTCATAAACATAAAGTTGTGATGATAAAGATAATGGTGATGATGATGATGGTGTGTGTGTGTGTGTGTGTGTGTGTGTGTGTGTGTGTGTGTGTGTGTGTGTGTGTGTGTATGGGAGGAAACTGCTGGGTAACTGAGCATTAAGTGTACATTTGTCTTCATTTTGGTAGTTGCATCGCGGAGATAGGTAATGCTCAGAGGGTAGAAAATAACGTATAATTGTCTGTGTTTACGGAGTCTGGTTTCAGCTAAGTGTACGCCTGATGGGGTGGCGTTTTCGAGCTGGGGGGGCGGTTGCTTAATTCCTATCAAGACAATCAATGTGTATATATATTTGTCAGTGTTATGTTTATGGGGCTGAGGGCATTTACAGGCTGCTAAATTATGTGGAGGCTGATGGTTAGTCATGGAGTGGTTTGGATGGGAAATGTCATGTTCTCATGCAAAGACTCAAGCGTCGAGCATAACCAAGTCAGGTTGTTTTGGAAGTATCTTTGTTTTACTTGTGTTGGTGTTGAGTGTTTGTGGTTGCCAGTCATTGTTCTGAGCGTCCTGTATTGTGTAGTTTGCAGCCTTATTATATTTACTTTTGACAGAATGAGATGACCAGGCAGGTGAGACGCAGTTTGGGATGGGGCACATGCATTGTTTGTACAAGATAAGAGGGGATTCTATTTCTTGCACAAACCAGGTACTAGTTAGTGTTTGAGGGCATTTAGTTAGCATGTTGCTTTTGCGTTGACGTTTGTGGTGTGGGGAGAGAATATAATGCAAATGCGTGATGTGTTGTATATTGAGTGGGAATAATTAGCCACTCAAGATGACAGGAGGGTGAAGGCTGCAGTCATATCTGTCCGTCGTTAAGAGGAGACTGAAAACTTCTATAGAGATGCAAACACCCTATCCTGAAGGTGCCACTGTCATGTGATTCTAAGGTCGTCCTCATATGAGAAGACCTTCATACTGCTGGAGGTAGTGGGATGTCACATGGGACGATAATGAAGAGGGATGGAGAAAGACCTGCTCCATAGAGAATCCCATTGTATAGCGAAAAGGTTTTAGAAATAAAACCTTTGTCAGTGACTTTAATTCGGTAGCCATATATATCAGTATTTATCTGTCTATCTATCAGTCTATCTATCTATCTATCCATCTATCTATCTATCTATCTATCTATCTATCTATCTATATATATATATATATATATATATATATATATATATATATATATATATATATATATATATACCATTATTATTATTATCATTATTATGCTTTGTCGCTGTCTCCCGCGTCAGCGAGGTAGCGCAAGGAAACAAACGAAGGAATGGTCCAACCCACCCACATACGCATGTATATACATACACGTCCACATACGCACATATACGTACCTATACATCTCAACGTATACATATATACACACACACAGACATATACATATATACACATTTACATAATTCATACCGTCTGCCTTTATTCATTTCCGTCACCGCCCCGCCACACATGAAATTACAACCTCCTCCCCCCGCATGTGCGCGAGATAGCGCTAGGAAAAGACAACAAAGGCCACATTCGTTCACACTCAGCCTCTAGCTGTCATGTATAATGCATCGAAACCGCAACTCCCTTTCCACATCCAGGCCCCACAAAACTTTCCATGGTTTACCCCAGACGCTTCACATGCCCTGGTTCAATCCATTGACAGCACGTCGACCCCGGTATACCACATCGTTCCAATTCACTCTATTCCTTGCATGCCTTTCACCTTCCGGCATGTTCAGGCCGCGATCACTCACAATCTTTTTCACTCAATCTTTCCACCTCCAATTTGGTCTTCCACTTCTCGTTCCCTCCACCTCTGACACATGTATCCTCTTGGTCAATCTTTCCTTACTCATTCTCTCCATGTGACCAAACCATTTCAAAACACCCTCTTCTGCTCTCTCAACCACACTCTTTTTATTACCACACATTTCTCTTACCCTTTCATTATTTACTCGATCGAACCACCTCACACCACATATTGTCCTCAAACATCTCATTTCCAGCACATCCACCATACTCCGCACAACCCTATCTATAACCCACGCCTCGCAATCACATAACATTGTTGGAACCACTATTCCTTCAAACATACCCATTTTTGATTTCCAAGATAACGTTCTCGACTTCCATACATTTTTCAACGCTCCCAGAAATTTCGCCCCTTCCCCCACCCTATGATTCACTTCCGCTTCCATGGTTCCATCCGCTTCCAATTCCACTCCCAGATATCTAAAACACTTCACTTCCTCCAGTCTTTTCTCCATTCAAACTTAGCTCCCAGTTGACTTGTCCCTCAACCCTACTGTACCTAATAACCTTGCTCTTATTCACATTTACTCTCAGCCTTCTTCTTTCACACACTTTACCAAACTCAGTCACGAGCTTCTGCAGTTTCTCACCCGAATCAGTCACCAGCGCTGTATCATCAGCGAACAACAACTGACTCACTTCCCAAGATCTCTCATCCACAACAGACTGCATACTTGCCCCTCTTTCCAAAACTCTTGCCTCACCTCCCTAACAACCCTATCCACAAACAAATTAAACAACCATGGAGACATCATGCACCCCTGCCACAAACCAACATTCACTGAGAACCAATCACTTTCCTCTCTTCCTACTCGTACACATGCCTTATATTCTCGATAAAACCTTTTTATTGCTTCTAACACCTTGCCTCCCACACCGTATATTCTTATAACCTTCAACAGAGCATCTATATCAACTCTATCATATACCTTCTCCAGATCCATAAATGCTTCATACAAATCCATTTGCTTTTCTAATTATTTCTTACATACATTCTTCAAAGCAAACACCTGATCCACACATCCTCTACCACTTCTGAAACCACACTGCTCTTCCCCAATCTGATGCTCTGTACATGCCTTCACCCTCTCAATCAATGCCCCCCATATAATTTCCCAGGAATACTCAACAATCTTATACCTCTGTAATTTGGGCACTCACTTTTATCCCCTTCGCCTTTGTACAATGGCACTATGCAAGTATTCCGCCAATCCTCAGGCACCTCACCTTGAGACACACATACAATAAATAACCTTACCAACCAGTTAACAATACAGTCACCCCCTTTTTTAATAAATTCCACTGCAATACCATCCAAATCCGCTGCCTTGCCATCTTTCATATTCCGCAAAGCTTTTACTACCTCTTCTCTGTTTACCAAATCATACTCCCTAACCCCCTCACTTTGCACACCACCTCGACCAAAACACCCTATATCTGCCACTCTGTCATCAAACACATTCAACAAACCTTCAAAATACTCACTCCATCTTCTTCTCACATCACCACTACTTGTTATCACCTCCCCATTTGCCCCCTTCACTGATGTTCCCATTTGTTCCCTTGTCTGACGCACTTTATTTACCTCCTTTCAAAACATCTTTTTATTCTCCCTAACATTTAATGATACTCTCTCACGCCAACTCTCGTTTGCCCTCTTTTTCACCTCTTGCACCTTTCTCTTGACCTCCTGCCTCTTTCTTTTATGAATTTCTCAGTCATTTGCATCATTTCCCTGCAAAGATCTTTCAAATGCCTCTCTCTTCTTTTTCACTAATAATCTTAATTCTTCATCCAACCACTCACTACCCTTTCTAATCTGCCCACCTCCCACGCTTCTCATGCCACAAGCATCTTTTGCGCAAGCCATCACTGCTTCCCTAAATACATCCCATTCCTCCCCCACCCCCCTTACGTCCTTTGTTCTCACCTTTTTCCATTCTGTACCCAGTCTCTCCTGGTACTTCCTCACACAAGTCTCCTTCTCAAGCTCGCTTACTCTCACCACTCTCTTCACCTCAACATTCTCTCTTCTTTTCTGAAAACCTCTACAAATCTTCACCTTCGCCTCCACAAGATAATGATCAGACATCCCTCCAGTTGCACCTCTCAGCACATTAACATCCAAAAGTCTCTCTTTCGCGCGCCTATCAATTAACACCTAATCCGATAACGCTCTCTGGCCATCTCTCCTACTTACATACGTATACTTATGTATATCTCTCTTTTTAAACCAGGTATTCCCAGT
This sequence comes from Panulirus ornatus, assembly GCF_036320965.1. Taxonomy (NCBI): domain Eukaryota; kingdom Metazoa; phylum Arthropoda; class Malacostraca; order Decapoda; family Palinuridae; genus Panulirus; species Panulirus ornatus. The sequence goes on from NC_092227.1 coordinate 49,185,176, forward strand.
CACCAGTCCTTTTTCAGCACACAAATCTACAAGCTCTTCACCATTTCCTTTTGCAACACTGAACACCCCATGTACACCAATTATTCCCTCAACTGCCACATTACTCACCTTTGCATTCAAATCACCCATCACTGTAACCCGGTCTCGTGCATCAAAACTACTAACACATTCACTCAGCTGCTCCCAAAACACTTGCCTCTCATGATCTTTCTTCTCATGCCCAGGAGCATATGCACCAATAATCACCCATCTCTCTCCATCCACTTTCAGTTTTACCCATAACAATCTAAAGTTTACTTTCTTACACTCTATCACATACTCCCACAACTACTATTTCATGAGTAGTGCTACTCCTTCCCTTGCTCTTGTCCTCTCACTAACCCCTGATTTTACTCTCCAGACATTCCCAGACCACTCTTCCCCTTTATTCATTATACTTATTTATCATTCTTTGTTGCTGTTTCCCGCGTTAGCGAGGTAGCGCAAGGAAACAGAGGAAAGAATGGCCCAACCCACCCACATACACATGTATATACATACACGTCCACACACGCACATATACATACCCATACATTTAAACGTATACATGTATATACATACACAGACATATACATATATGCACATGTACTCAATTCATACTTGCTGCCTCTATTGATTTCCGTCGTCACCCCGCCACACATGAAATGACAACCCCCTCTCCCGCACGCGCACGAGGTATCGCTGGGAAAAGACAACAAAGGCCACATTTGTTCACACTCAGTCTCTAGCTGTCATGTATAATGCACCGAAACCACAGCTCCCTTTCCACATCCAGGCATCACAAAACTTTCCATGGTTTACCCCAGACACTTCACATGCTCTGGTTCAATCCATTGACAACGCGTCGACCGCGGTATACCACATCATTCCAATTCACTTTATTCCTTGCTCGCCTTTCACCCTCCTGCATGTTCAGGCCCCGATCACTCAAAATCTTTTTCACTCCATCCTTCCACCTCCAATTTGGTCTCCCACTTCTCGTTCCCTCCACCTCTGATACATATATCCTATTTGTCAATCTTTCCTCACTCATTCTCTCCATGTGACCAAACCATTCCAATACACCCTCTTCTGCTCTCTCAACCACACTCTTTTCATTACCACACATCTCTCTTACCCTTTCATTACTTTCTCGATCAAAACACCTCACACCACATATTGTCCTCAAACATCTCATTTCCAGCACATCCACCCTCCTCCACACAACTCTACCTACAGCCCACGCCTCACAACCATATAACACCGTTGAAACCACTATTCCTTCAAACATACCCCTTTTGCTTTCGGAGATAATATTCTTGCCTTTCACACATTTTTCAACGCTCCCAGAACTTTCGCTCCCTCCCCCACCCTGTGGCTCATTCCGCTTCCATGGTTCCATTCGCTGCCAAAGCCACTCCCAGATATCTAAAACACTTCACTTCCTCCAGTTTTTCTTCATTCAAACTTATATTTAATCGCTGTTTCCCGCGTCAGCGAGGTAGCGCAAAGAAACAGATGAAGAATGACCCAACCACACACATAGACACACACACACACACACACACACACACACACACATATATATATATATATATATATATATATATATATATATATATATATATATATATATATATATATATATATATATATATATATATATTTTTTTTTTTTTTTATACTTTGTCGCTGTCTCCCGCGTTTGCGAGGTAGCGCAAGGAAACAGACGAAAGAAATGGCCCAACCCCCCCCCCCATACACATGTATATACATACGTCCACACACGCAAATATACATACCTACACAGCTTTCCATGGTTTACCCCAGACGCTTCACATGCCTTGATTCAATCCACTGACAGCACGTCAACCCCGGTATACCACATCGCTCCAATTCACTCTATTCCTTGCCCTCCTTTCACCCTCCTGCATGTTCAGGCCCCGATCACACAAAATCTTTTTCACTCCATCTTTCCACCTCCAATTTGGTCTCCCTCTTCTCCTTGCTCCCTCCACCTCCGACACATATATCCTCTTGGTCAATCTTTCCTCACTCATCCTCTCCATGTGCCCAAACCACTTCAAAACACCCTCTTCTGCTCTCTCAACCACGCTCTTTTTATTTCCATATATATATATATATATATATATATATATATATATATATATATATATATATATATATATATATATATATATATATATATATGGGAACAAATAAAGGCAGACAGTATGAATTATGTACATATGTACATTCGAATACTTTGTACTCGAATACCCTTCTTCTCACGTTGGTGAGCAACGGGGTCTACACCGGTCTTTTCCCATTAGGCGCACATAGCCCTCAGATAGCATTTTACCGAACTTAACTGTACAACGCGGAGGTATATGAATACGAAGAAAGCGCATATGACCGCGCACGTTCATGGAACATTCAAATGGGTATGTTTGAAGGAATAACGGTTCCAACAATGTTATATGGGTGCGAGGCGTGGGCTATAGATGGGGTTGTGCATTGGAGGGTGGATGTGTTGGAAATGAGATGTTTGAGGACAGTATGTGGTGTGAGGTGGTTTGATCGAGTCAGTAATCAGAGGGCAAGAGAGATGTGTGGTAATAAAAATGAGGTTGAGAGAGCAGAAGAGGGTACTGAAATAGTCTGGTCACATGGAGAGAATGAGTGAGGAAAGATTGACAGAGAGGATGTATGTGTCAGAGGTGGAGGGAACAAGATGTGAGACCAAATTGGAGGTGGAAGGATGGAGTGAAAAAGATTTTGAGCGATCGGGGCCTGAACGTGCAGGAGGGTGAAAGGCGTGTAAGGAATAGAGTGAATTAGAACAATGTGGTATACCGGGGTCGACGTGCTGTCAGTGGATTAAACCAGCGCATGTAAAGCGTTTAGAGTAAACCATGGAAAGTCTTGTGGAGCCTGGAAGTGGAAAGGGAGCTGTGGTTTCGGTGCATTATACATGACATCTAGAGACTGAGTGTGAATGAATGTGGCTTTTGTTGTCTTTTCCTAGCGCTACCTCGCGTGCGTGCGTGGGATGGGGTTGTCATTTCATGTGTGGCGGGGTGGCGACGGGAATGAATAAAGGCAGGAAGTATGAATTTGTACGTGTGTATGTATATGTATATGTCTGTGTATATTTTCTATATGTGTACGTTGAAATGTATATGTATGTATATGTGCGTGTGTGGACTTGTATGTATGTATATACATGTGTGTGTGGGTGGGTTGGGCCATTCTTTCGTCTATTTCCTTGCGCTACCTCGCTAACGTGGGAGACAGCGACAAAGTATAAGACAAAATACAAAAATGATATATATATATATATATATATATATATATATATATATATATATATATATATATATATATATATATATATATATGGGGAGCGTTATTGGATTACGTGTTAATTGACAGGCGTGCGAAAGAGAGACTTTTGGATGTTAATGTGCTGAGAGGTGCAACTGGAGGGATGTCTGATCATTATCTTGTGGAGGCTAAGGTGAAGATCTGTATGGGTTTTCAGAAAAGAAGAGTGAATGTTGGGGTGAAGAGGTTGGTGAGAGTAAGTGAGCTTGAGAAGGAGACCTGTGTGAGGAAGTACCAGGAGAGACTGAGTACAGAATGGAAAAAGGTGAGAACAATGGAAGTAAGGGGAGTGGGGGAGGAATGGGATGTATTTAGGGAATCAGTGATGGATTGCGCAAAAGATGCTTGTGGCATGAGAAGAGTGGGAGGTGGGTTGATTAGAAAGGGTAGTGAGTGGTGGGATGAAGAAGTAAGAGTATTAGTGAAAGAGAAGAGAGAGGCATTTGGACGATTTTTGCAGGGAAAAAATGCAATTGAGTGGGAGATATATAAAAGAAAGAGACATGAGGTCAAGAGAAAGGTGCAAGAGGTGAAAAAAAGGGCAAATGAGAGTTGGGGTGAGAGAGTATCATTAAATTTTAGGGAGAATAAAAAGATGTTCTGGAAGGAGGTAAATAAAGTGCGTAAGACAAGGGAGCAAATGGGAACTTCAGTGAAGGGCGCAAATGGGGAGGTGATAACAAGTAGTGGTGATGTGAGAAGGAGATGGAGTGAGTATTTTGAAGGTTTGTTGAATGTGTTTGATGATAGAGTGGCAGATATAGGGTGTTTTGGTCGAGGTGGTGTGCAAAGTGAGAGGGTTAGGGAAAATGATTTGGTAAACAGAGAAGAGGTAGTGAAAGCTTTGCGGAAGATGAAAGCCGGCAAGGCAGCAGGTTTGGATGGTATTGCAGTGGAATTTATTAAAAAAAGGGGGTGACTGTATTGTTGACTGGTTGGTAAGGTTATTTAATGTATGCATGACTCATGGTGAGGTGCCTGAGGATTGGCGGAATGCTTGCATAGTGCCATTGTACAAAGGCAAAGGGGATAAGAGTGAGTGCTCAAATTACAGAGGTATAAGTTTGTTGAGTATTCCTGGTAAATTATATGGGAGGGTATTGATTGAGAGGGTGAAGGCATGTACAGAGCATCAGATTGGGGAAGAGCAGTGTGGTTTCAGAAGTGGTAGAGGATGTGTGGATCAGGTGTTTGCTTTGAAGAATGTATGTGAGAAATACTTAGAAAAGCAAATGGATTTGTATGTAGCATTTATGGATCTGGAGAAGGCATATGATAGAGTTGATAGAGATGCTCTGTGGAAGGTATTAAGAATATATGGTGTGGGAGGAAAGTTGTTAGAAGCAGTGAAAAGTTTTTATCGAGGATGTAAGGCATGTGTACGTGTAGGAAGAGAGGAAAGTGATTGGTTCTCAGTGAATGTAGGTTTGCGGCAGGGGTGTGTGATGTCTCCATGGTTGTTTAATTTGTTTATGGATGGGGTTGTTAGGGAGGTAAATGCGAGTTTTGGAAAGAGGGGCAAGTATGAAGTCTGTTGGGGATGAGAGAGCTTGGGAAGTGAGTCAGTTGTTGTTCGCTGATGATACAGCGCTGGTGGCTGATTCATGTGAGAAACTGCAGAAGCTGGTGACTGAGTTTGGAAAAGTGTGTGGAAGAAGAAAGTTAAGAGTAAATGTGAATAAGAGCAAGGTTATTAGGTACAGTAGGGTTGAGGGTCAAGTCAATTGGGAGGTGAGTTTGAATGGAGAAAAACTGGAGGAAGTGAAGTGTTTTAGATATCTGGGAGTGGATCTGGCAGCGGATGGAACCATGGAAGCGGAAGTGGATCATAGGGTGGGGGAGGGGGCGAAAATCCTGGGGGCCTTGAAGAATGTGTGGAAGTCGAGAACATTATCTCGGAAAGCAAAAATGGGTATGTTTGAAGGAATAGTGGTTCCAACAATGTTGTATGGTTGCGAGGCGTGGGCTATGGATAGAGTTGTGCGCAGGAGGATGGATGTGCTGGAAATGAGATGTTTGAGGACAATGTGTGGTGTGAGGTGGTTTGATCGAGTGAGTAACGTAAGGGTAAGAGAGATGTGTGGAAATAAAAAGAGCGTGGTTGAGAGAGCAGAAGAGGGTGTTTTGAAGTGGTTTGGGCACATGGAGAGGATGAGTGAGGAAAGATTGACCAAGAGGATATATGTGTCGGAGGTGGAGGGAACAAGGAGAAGAGGGAGACCAAATTGGGGGTGGAAAGATGGAGTGAAAAAGATTTTGTGTGATCGGGGCCTGAACATGCAGGAGGGTGAAAGGAGGGCAAGGAATAGAGTGAATTGGAGCGATGTGGTATACCGGGGTTGACGTGCTGTCAGTGGATTGAATCAGGGCATGTGAGGCGTCTGGGGTAAACCATGGAAAGCTGTGTAGGTATGTATATTTGCGTGTGTGGACGTATGTATATACATGTGTATGGGGGGGGGGGGGGGGTTGGGCCATTTCTTTCGTCTGTTTCCTTGCGCTACCTCGCAAACGCGGGAGACAGCGACAAAGTATAATATAAATAAAAAAAAATATATATATATAAATATGTGTGTGTGTGTGTGTGTGTGTGTGTGTGTGTGTGTGTGTATGATGTTAGCATTCTTGACCATGACGCATTCACGGTCCGCCAAGGGTCGAGTGCAAAGGTTCGAATTCTAGTTGCGGCAGTCGATGCACAGTGTACCCAGCTGTTCATGCACCCTTAGGGATTGGTCGATAAGATGATTACCTGGCTCAGGCTAGGGTATATATCTATATATATAGCGTTGATATGATAACCTTCACTTAGACCTCAGTTGCCTGTGCTGTGTCAGCTAATATATATATATATATATATATATATATATATATTATCCCTGAGGATAGGGGTGAAAGAACACTTCCCACGTATTCCCTGCGTGTCGTAGAAGGCGACTAAAAGGGGAGGGAGCGGGGGGCTGGAAATCCTCCCCTCTTGTTGTTTTTTTTTTTTTTAATTTTCCAAAAGAAGGAACAGAGAAGAGGGCCAGGTTAGGATATACCCTCAAAGGCCCAGTCCTCTGTTCTTAACGCTACCTCGCTAATGCGGGAAATGGCGAATAGTTTGAATGAAAAAAAATGAATATATATATATATATATATATATATATATATATATATATATATATATATATATATATATATATACACATATATATATAAAGATCTACCTTAATGTGGCTCAATTAATCTACATAATTTTGTATAAAGTTTCACCATTATCGCTTCAAGTCCACCAGCTACGGTGTCATTCGTGATACCGTTTCCTACAAGCCTGAGTGTGATGCTGTAAGGCTGTGGCAGGCCTGAGTACTACGTAATGATCGTGAGTGTTACCGAGATGGATCTCGGAAGGACCAGTTTTTGTGTGAGGCTGAGCTTTCCCTTGGCTCTTTGCGCTACTTCCGCAGTACAGACAATCTCTTGAGTCCTGCAGTGCGATATAACTGGATTGATATCTGTACGTGACGTATCTATAACATCTATGGGCCTCACTCACCACAGACAGAGCAAAGCAACGCTCACTGTGTCTAATATCTTTTGTCTTCGGTGACTGGTTCCTTTATAATCTTGCTGCGCGGTCGGGTCTGCGCACCGCTGAGGTGAATGACCTTGCGCGTTCGATTACCATCTGAGTCAACGACGACTCATACACCCGAGGTTGACGAGATCGTAACGAAAAAGGAATGGCAGACCTTAACATAATAATTTATGAGTTTTAAAAATGTGTCTAATTTATGAACATGTATTTCGACAACTTCACCCACGTGTGCAGTTCCACAAGGTACATGATTCAACAACTTACGTGATTCAACAAGGTACATGATTCATCAGCTCACAATATATGTAATTCAACAACGAACATAATTCAGCATCGTCGTAATTAGACCATGCCATTTTACCTGACGTGTAACTTTCTCACGACACATAGTTATGAAACGAGCAGTGAAATGATAAATGTTCTTGCATTGGTCTGTCAACGGCAGCCCTTAACACCTCATGTTCAATGTCTCGATGTTGGGTCGTCCAGCGTTTTTATCAGAGCCAGAGGGACGGGCGGGCGTTCATAGTGTTAACACACAGAGTATAGGCCATCGTAACTCGTAGGTGAGACATTTCCTCGTGGTAGAGCCTACGAGAACACAGTGTTAACTCGTTTTGCTCTGTTATGCAGACGCCTGAGGTAGTATCTGTGCTGAGCTTGGATCTGTTGACTTCCTTTCCTCTCGCTGTCTGTTGGTCATTTAAAAGTGTTAGAGTCCCAGACAATATTTCACTCGTAACAGGGTAACCCTTGCCGCATCCAGTCTTTTCTACTACAGGGAAATACGTGGAAATACAGGAAATACGTGGACAGTACTTTTTCTCCCTTATCCTCAAGGATGATATTTGGATGTTAACGTACAGAGAGGGGCAACTGGAGGGGTGTCTGATCATTATCTTATGGAGGCGAAGGTGAAGATTTGTGGAGGTTTTCAGAAAAGAAGAGAGAATGTTGGGGTGAAGAGAGTGGTGAGAGTAAGTGAGCTTGGAAAGGAGACTTGTGTGAGGAAGTACTAGGAGAGATTGAGTGCAGAATGGAAAAAGGTAAGAGCAAATGATATAAGGGGAGTGGGGAAGGAATGAGATGTATTTAGGGAAGCAATGATGGCTTGCGCAAAAGATGCTTGTGGCATGAGAAAGGTGGAAGGTGGGCAGATTAGAAAGGGTAGTGAGTGGTGGGATGAAGAAGTAAGATTGTTAGTGAAATAGAAGAAAGAGACATTTGGACGATTTTTGCAGGGAAATAGTGCAAATGATCGGGAGATATTTATAAAAGTAAGAGGCAAGAGGTCAAGAGAAATGTGCAAGAGGGCAAATGAGAGTTGGGGTGAGAGAGTATCATTAAATTTTAGGGAGAATAAAAAGATGTTTCGGAAGTAGGTGAATATAGTTCGTAAGACAAGAGAACAAATGGGAATATCGGTGAAGGGGGGTAAATGGGGAGGTAATAACAAGTAGTAGTGAAGTGAGCGGGAGATGGAGTGAGTATTTTGAAGGTTTGTTGAATGTGTTTGATGATACAGTGGTAGATATAGAGTGTTTTGGTCGAGGTGGTGTGCGAAGTGAGCGGTTCTGGGAGAATGATTTGGTAAACAGAGAAGAGGTAGTGAAAGCTTTGCGGAAGACAAAAGCTGGCAAGGCGGCGGGTTTGGACGGTATTTCTGTGGAATTTATTAAAAAAGAGGGTGACTGTGTTGTTGACTGGTTGGTGAGGATATTCAGTGTATGTATGGTTCATGATGAATTGCCTGAGGATTGGCGGAATGCATTCATAGTGCCATTGTACAAAGGCAAAGGGAATAAAGGTGAGTGTTCAACTTACAGAGGTATGAGTTTGTTGAGTATTCCTGGGAAATTATATGGGAGGGTATTGATTGAGAGGGTCAAGGCATGTACAGAGCATCAGATTGGGGAAGAGCAGTGTGGGTTCATAAGTGGTAGAGGATGCGTGGATCAGGTGTTTGCTTTGAAGAATGTATGTGAGAAATACTTCGAAAAACAGATGGACTTGTAAGTAGCGTTTATGGATCTGGAGAAGGCATACGATAGGGTTGTTAGAGATGCTTTGTGGGAGGTCTTAAGAGAATACGGTGTAGGAAGTAATTTACTGGAAGCAGTGAAAAGTTTCTACCAGGGATGTAAGGCATATGTAAGTTTAAGAAGCGAGGAGAGTGATTGGTTCCCAGGGAATGTCGGGTTGCGGCTGGAGTGTGTGGCTCTTGAATTTGTTTATGGATGGGGTTGGTTAGGGATGTAAATGCGAGAGGTTTGGAGAGAGGGGTGCCATTTCCCGCGTTAGCGAGGCAACGTTAAGAAATATAAGACTGGGCTTTAAAGGGAATATCATCACTTGGCTCCCTTCCCTGTTCCTTCTTTTGGAAAGATAAAAGCGGAAGGGGAGGGTTTCCAGAAACCCGTTTCCTCCCCTTTTAGTCGCCTTCTACGACACGCAGGGAATACATAGGAAGCATTCTTTTTCCCCTATCCCCAGGGATGATATATATATATATATATATATATATATATATATATATATATATATATATATATATATATATATATATATATATTTTCTTTCTTTCAAACTATTCGCCATTTCCCGCATTAGCGAGGTAGCGTTAAGAACAGAGGAGACTGGGCCTTTGAGGGAATACCCTCACCTGGCCCAATTCTCTGTTCCTTCTTTTGGAAAATTAAAAAAAAAAAAAAAAAAACGAGAGGGGAGGATTTCCAGCCCCCCGCTCCCTCCCCTTTTAGTCGCCTTCTACGACACGCAGGGAATACGTGGGAAGTATTCTTTCTCCCCTATCCCCAGGATATATATATATATATATATATATATATATATATATATATATATATATATATATATATATATATATATATTTCATTACACTTAATCGCCGTCTCCCGCGTCAGCGAGGTAGCGCAAGGAAACAGACGAGGAATGTCCCAACCCACCCACATACACATGTATGTACATAAACGGCCATACACGCACATATACATACATATACATCTCATAGTATACAGACATATTAATACTTGCTGCCGTCATGCATTTTCATCGCCACCCCGCCACAAATGAAATAAGCCCCCCCAAGGAAAGAACAAAAAAGGCCACATTCGTTCACACTCAGTCTCTAGCCATCATGTGTAATACACCGAAACCGCAGCTCCCTTTCCATATCCAGGCCCTACAGACCTTTCCATGTTTTACGCCAGACGCTTCACATGCCCTGGTTCAATCCATTGATATCACGTCCACCCCGGTACACCACATCATTCCAGTTCACTCTATTCCTTGCACGCCTTTCACCTCCTGTATGTTCAGGCCCCGATCGCTCAAAATCTTTTTCACTCCATCCTTCTACCTCCAATATGGTCTCCCGCTTCTTGTTCCCTCAACCTCTGACACATATATCCTCTTTGTCAACCTTTCTTACGCTCTCTAAGCCATACTTCTTATTTCCACACATCTCTCGTACCCTTTCATTACTTACTCGATCAAGCCACCTCACACCACACATCGTCCTCAAACATTTCATTTCCAGTACGTCCACCCTCCTGCGTACAGTCCTATCTATGGCCCATGCCTCGCAACCATATAATATTGTTGGAACCACTATTCCTTCAAACATATCCGTCTTTGCTTTCCGAGATAACTTTCTCTCCTTCCTCACATTCTTCATTGCTCCCAGAACCTTCGCCCCCTCCCCCACCCTGTAACTTAATTCCGCTTCCATGATTCCATTCGCTGCTAAGTCCACTCCCAGGTATCTTAAGCATTTCACTTCCTCCAATTTTTCTCCATTCAAACTTACCTCCCAATCAACTTGTCCCTCAACCCTGCTGAACCTAATAACCTTGCTATTATTTACATTTACCCTCAATTTTCTCCTTTCACACGCTTTTCCAGACTCTTGCAATTTTTCACTCGAATCAGCCGCTATAGTTCTATCATCGACAAACAACAACTGACCCACTTCCCAATGCCCTCTCATCCCCAGCAGACTGCATACTTACCCCTATCTCCATCGCCACCCAGTCCATGAACAGATTTAACAACCAGGGTGACATTACCCTCCATTGCCGCAGACCGACCTTCTCAGTGAACTAATCGCTCTTCTTTCTTCCTACTCGTACACACGCCTTACACCATATATTTCTAAGACCTTTCACAAGGCATCTCTGTCAACCCTATCATTTGCTTGCTCCAAATCTATAAAAGCCACATACCAATCCATCCGTTCTTCTAAGTATCTCTCTCACACATTTTTCAAAACAAACACCTAATCCACACATCCTCTACCACTTCTGAAATCACATTTTCCAATTGATGCTCTACACACCCTTGATAAAATCTTCTCACTGCTTTTGGCAGCTTACCTCCGATACCATATCTTCTTAAGACCTTCCACAAGGCATCTCTAAAAACCCTATCATAAGCCTTATCCAGAACTGTGAACGCCGCATACAAATCCATCTGTTCTTCTGAGTATTTCTCACATACATTCTTCAAAACAAACACCTGATCCACACATCCTCTACCACTTCTGAAACCATACCTCTCTCCAGTTGATGCTCTGTAGAAGCCTTCACCTCTTTAATTGATACTCTCCTATATACTTTTCCAGGTATACTCAACAAATTTATGCCTCTGTATTTTGAACATTCACCTTTATCCCCTTTCCCCTTATACAGTAGCACTATACGTGCATTCCTCCAATCCTCAGGCACTTCACCATGATCCACACATACATTGAATATCCTTAACAACCAGTCAAATGCACAGTCATCCCCTTTCGTAATAAATTCAACTGCAGTGCTATCCAGTGCCCGTCGCCTTCCTGGATTTCATCTTTCGCAAAGCTTTCACCACCTCTTCTCTTTTCACCAAAGCACTCTTCTTGCCCCTCTCACTTCGCATACCACCCCGGCCCAAACACCCTACATATACCACTCTATCATCAAACACATTTAACAATACTTGAAAATCCTCACTCCATCTCCTCCTCACCCCATCATTACCTGTTATCACTTCCCCTTTTGCTCCCTTCACCGTTGTCCCCATTTGTTAAGATGTCTTTCGCACATTATTTACCTCCTTTCAAAACATCTTTTTATTCCCGTAAAGTTTAATGATACTCTCACACCCTAACTCTCATTTGCCATCTTTTTCAAACTCTGCATCTTTCTCTTGACCTCCTGTCGCTTTCTCTTATACATCTCCCAAGTATTTGCGCTATTTCCTTGTAGGTACCGCCTAAGCACCTCTTTTTCGCTTTTACTAGTAAACCTACTTCTTCATCCCACTACTCACTACCCTTTCTAATCTGGGTACCTCCAGCCTTTCGCATGCCACATACATCTCTTGCACTTGTCATCACTAGTTCCCTGAATACTTTTTATTCCTCACCCACTCCCCTCACTTCATTTGCTCTCACCTTTTGCCATTCTGCACTCAATCTTCCCTGGTATTTCTTCACACAAATCTCCTTTCCAAGCTCACTTACTCTCATCACTCTCTTCTTCCCGGCAAATTCTCTTCTTTTTTGAAAACCTTCACAAATTTTCACCCTCGCCTCTCTTTTACACGCCTATCAATTGATACGTTATCACATAATGCATGTTGACCATCTCTCCTACTTACATACGAATAATTGTGTATATCTCTCTTTTTAAACCAGGTATTCCCAAACACCAGTATTTTTTTCAGCACACAACTCCACAAGCTCTTCACCGTTTTCATTCATAACACTGAATACTCCTTGCACACCAATTATACCTTGTACTGCCACATTACTTACCTTTGGAGTTGAGTTACTTATGGAAACCAATATTATTCATTAAAACCTTCTAAACTTTACATGACGCAACTTCTGATTTCATCTTAGCTTTATTTTATCTATTCTTTTTACTGTTTTCTTTATTTTACATTGGATTTTGTTTTAGGATTCCGTGTGGCGTTTGTTAATTACATCGGAGGTGTCCACATCGGGATCTCACACTGAGTGCATAATATTTTTGTCGAAGAGGAAGTTAGATATCCCGTACGAAATGAATGATTGTGAAATTTACAAGAATATATCTAGTGCATCTTGACCTGAAGGAGAGTGTTTATATTTTTCAGCATTTTTGTCTCTTGTACCTCTGTCTGTCTCGTATAATTTTTTCTCCACTTTTGGCTCACATACACTTCACTATTCCCTATTTACCATGTCAGTCCTCCATTGTTTGATAGGCAGTTGAACCTTTGATTATCTTTGTAGATATTTGCATAAAGGAATGCATCTTTTACTGGCATTTTTACATATTTCACAGCTTGACAACTGACGAGATACCGTTATGAGTAAATGTTGTAGAATCTAGAGGTAGCCTAACATACATGTATTGACGCATGGTCTACAGCACATACCGACACACGATCTATATCACATGATCTACAACATGTACTGACACATGATCTACAACTTGCACTTACACATGACCTACAACATGTACTGACTCATGATCTACAACATGTACTGACACATGATCGACAACTTGCACTTACACATGACCTACAACATGCACTGACACATGATCTACAACATGTACTGACTCATGATCTACAACATGTACTGACACATGATCTACAACTTGCACTTACACATGACCTACAACATGCACTGACACATGATCTACAACATGTACTGACACATGATCTTCAACTTGCACTTACACATGACCTACAACATGCACTGACACATGATCTACAACATGTACTGACACATGATCTTCAACTTGCACTTACACATGACCTACAACATGCACTGACACATGATCTACAACGTGTATTGACACATGATCTACAACTTGCACTGACACATGATCTACAACGTGTATTGACACATGATCTACAACTTGCACTGACACATGATCTACAATATATATTGACACATGATCTACATCGTATATTGACACATGATGCACAGCATGTACTGAGATGTGATGATCGACAGCATATATTGACACATGATCTATATCGTATACTGACACGTGTTGTAAAACATATACTGACACATAATCTACATGGACTGATACATAGTCTACAACATATACTGACACATAATCTACATGGACTGATACATAGTCTACAACATATACTGACACATGATCTACATGTACTGATACATAGTCTACAACATGATCGGCAGCATTTACTGATACACGATCTGCCCTCATTGGAAGTCATTCCAATGATCCTGGGTTCGAATCCTAAGCATATATGGACAAACTACTTTACATGATGTAACTAAGTTTATGCAACATCTGATTTTCTTTTCCTCATCGAGTGTTCATCAAGATAATCACAGTCATGGGTATGAACCGTATGTCGAACCATCTCTCTCCTCGGTCTTCACAACATAACGAAGAATTAACACTATGGCTATCCTTACAAGATGTTGTTAACCGACTGGAGGTGAGGGGGTTGTGGGAGGCATTGCGTTCGTCACCACAACACTCAGGGTCCATAGCTGGTGACCACACCACGCTTGTCTAGTGGCGTCGCTCTCGACTCTGTACAGTTCTTAGAAAACGGGAGGTAGGGCGGGTGAGGAAGAGAAGTCTTTTTCCTTTTTTTTCAGCTCATCACCCGATCCATAAATGATATAGTCTGGCAGCAATGTCATGGCGAAAATTTAGACCGCTTCGTGAAGTTTTAAGAGTTAATGAACGAACTATGATTTAACTTTGCGTCTCAGAAGTTAAGAATAGAAAGATCTAGGAAATGGAGAAGGAGGCTACCAACTGAACACGAAGCAGTTGAGCAGTCGCGCTGCCGTAACCCCACGTCATGAGACGATGAGTTTATACCAGGTATGATGAATGAGGTTGAATAGACGCATCTCCACCCACACAAAGTTGCAAGTAAATGTACGAATCAATATTCAAGGTGTATCATTTTTCTAAGGGCAAAAATGATTGCAAACAAGTTTGACAGGTTTTACCCATGACCTGACCTCCGCATGTGTACAAACGCAATATCCACAGGTTCAAAGGTCACCATTGGAAAACAAATGCTAGCGTTACGGGCTTTTTCTCTCTTTTTTTTTTTCGTAAGCTTTCTGTCTCCACATACCTGATTTGATCCTTTGAGAAAGACGGACCGACCCTTGGGTATGATGGCGTGACTTTTGACCCGGCCCTTATCGATTAGGTCAAAGGTTAGGCTATCATACTCAAGCTCATTTACCGTCATACTCAAAGAGTTAAACACTCGTGCAAATCCACGGTATGTACAGAGTGTGGCCCTCAACCATGACCCTTGACATGGTGATGACACATGACCCTTGGCACGGCGATGACACATGACCCTTGACACGGCGATGACAGATGACCTTTGACACGGCGATGACAGGTGACCTGGTCTTGAGAAAATGACGTGTCATCTCCTGTTTTCTTCCTGTCCGAGTTTACCCGCTAGTAATGACGTGGTCATTAAATCGGATGACGGGTTGACAACTTCCCAGCGTTGCGGAAGTTCAGGGGTTCAGGAGAAGTTCAGGGGAATTTCAGAGGTTAAGGAGTTCAGGAACGTTCGGAATTTCATAAGAAGTTCATGGGAAAATGCAGAAGTTCGGGAGGAGTTTAACGGAAGTTCAGAGAAGTTCAGAGATTTATGAGGAGTTCACAGGAAGTTCGAGAAGCTCAGAAGTTCAGGGAAAGTTCAGTAGGAGACCAAGAGAGTTTCAGGAGTTCAAAAGTTCTTGAGGAGTTCAGGGGAAGTTCAGCAGTTTAGGGAAAGTTCAAAGAAGTTCAGGAGAAGTTCAAAATAAGTTCATGGGAAGTTCATAAGTTCAGGATGAGTTCATCGCAAGTTTAGGAGGAGCTCATGGGAAGTTCAGGAGATGCCTGGAAGTTCACGGGTAGTTCAGAAGTTGAGAATAAGTTCAGAAGTTGAGGATAAGTTCAGAAGTTGAGGATAAGTTCAGAAATTGAGAGGTGTTGGATGGGTTGAGACGGGGCCCATCATCACAGCTGGATTGTCGCGCTTTGATCTTAAGTTCTTTTTTTCCTCCTGAAATTAGGTCTCACTAGGCGAGGGAGGAAGCGTTGAACTTTATACCACATTTTCTCTCTGTGGTTCCAACCTACGGTGCGAGTCTGTGGAGACCACCAAGTCACGATGGAAAAAAGATGTGATGATGGAATTGTTACGTCTCGATGTCACGATGTGGATTATGGGTGTGCGAAACTAGACTCACGTACGCACGCACGCTCGTGGGCACGCATTCGGTGCACGTAGCGCTTTCACACACACGCACACACACACACACACACATATATCAAAGGAGCTTTTTTGTATGGTGTGTTGTGGTGGGGCTGGGGTTACCAACGGGAAGTTACTCGCCAGAAGGACCAGAGGTTCATGAGGGAGGTAAGTATTGTCAAGGGCGACATCATAAACAAATGGTATTAAAGCAAGCAGTAGAGGAAGTGTCATATATATATATATATATATATATATATATATATATATATATATATATATATATATATATATATATAGATAGATAGATAGATAGATAGATAGATAGATAGGTAGATAGATAAATAGATATTGAAGATGCTAAGGAAACTGCAAAGGTTTCAATCCAAGTATAGCTTGGCAGGAGACACGTTACAAGCTTCTCTGTGGGCGAGGGGTTCAGGCGTCGTCCCTGCCTAACCTACCGGCAGGACACCAAGTTACGAGTGACGTTCCAGAGGCAGACTGTCTACTGCTTAAGTATTAGAAGTACATTTAAGTAGATGGATGACTGATGTTAAGTACACGATCTTAAGCTCATATTAGCCCTAGAATAAAAAGATGTTCAGTTCAAGTCGGATTACATCATTCGAACAAGCACGAAAATCTATTAGAGAAGGTCTAGAGGAAGAAGGCAACATAAATGGCACCGGAAATAAGACAGCCGAGTTACAGCGAGGGCGGAGGGAGGAAGAGGTGAGAGGCTATACAATTTTCCTTCATGGAAAATGGGAAAATAACGGAAAGGTTTGATCACTTCCTTCACGTTCCTGAATTAAGTTGACAACGTCGGCCATTGAACAGTTCTTTGAGGGAAGCAGAGAGAGAGAGAGAGAGAGAGAGAGAGAGAGAGAGAGAGAGAGAGAGAGAGAGAGAGAGAGAGAGAGAGAGAGAGCAACCAGAGGTCATAGCAAGAAACTAAGCAAGAAACTTCTTGGAAAAGATAGGAAGAAATAAATTTCTAGTACAAGAGTTATACATGAATGAAGTGAACATAGTAATGTGACTGTGAATGCAAAAGTTTAAAAAGTCATATGATAGCTTAAGATATCTAAGACGGGTCCTTATGAATGTTGGACTCCCCCTCGTACTGTACGTAAAAGTAGTTACAAACAGGTAATTACGATCGGACGATTAATGGCATACATATAGACGTACATGAATGTGTTATTAAAGCCATATTCTAATTTTAAGATCGTAAGATGGGTTGGTTTGCTGCATCACACTGTAAGTCACTATGGTTAACTATAGATAGTTCATTTTGTATCATTCTGTGATGAATTATTGATTCATTTAATGCCTTCAGTAAATCCAATTTACGTTATTAATCCAAATTTCTTTATGATTTGTATGATGCTCGTGTCCCGCCTTTACATCCGCCTGGGTGATATTCAATTCTCGGCGTCCACAGAAAACGTACAAGCAATGACGGGTGACTCATGATTTAAGTCTTGCGTTATATGCCAGTCATACTCAGTAATGGGAAAGATGAGGTGGTGCTCCCCCAGAACTTTTTTCCATCGAGTCATCAGTGAGAGGTCAAACACTACTGTATGTCATAAGTCCCATCAACACTATGATGCTCATGTAATTCCCTCCATCATGCTTCAAACAACCTCTCTTTAGAGCCATTATTGCGGGGAAGTCTTAAGGGATTAGACAGTAAATAATGAACCTGGTAATGAGTTTTCCGGTCTCTAGTGAGGCTAATAGTGCACAAAGTGTTGATGTTTAACCCTATACTGCCTCATCCGGTTATCAGTGAAGCCGGCAATGTATTTAGCAACGGACAGCCAACCCAAAACTGTAACAGATGAGAGACGGTGACACCAGTTATGTATTAACTGTTCGTTCATGAACTAAGCGTTGTGCTCTGTGATCGACAGTTAACTGGGTATTGTATTATGTCCACTCGAATGTAAGGCAGATGGTTTGTATATACTCAGCAGAGAAAGTGGTGCTTCACAATACAATCGACATTGAAGCTGGTAATATTTCATAGTCGAGAGTGAAACCAGTTATGCATAATTTTGGTGACAGTGTCAGCGGTTCTGTGTGATACAGTCACCTACGTTCGTGGTGTCCACAGGCTTGTTAGCCAGTCAATAAAGAATCTGATCAGTTAGCAGCCAGTCAGCAGTGGAAAATGTTTTGCTTTATCCATTTACTTGTGAATGAGTACTGGGTTATCCATTTGATAACGAACTAGTGATTATATTGTCCAGTCGATTGTGACCCTAATGTCATTGTGAGTGGTCTTAAACCCTCTACTGCGTGATACAGTAGATGGTGAATCCTGTTCTGTACTAATCAGATGGTGTTGGATCTGTTTCTGTATCATCCATTCACAGTGAACCGAATACTGTATTACCTGGTCGATGGTGAATTTGGTGCTGTATCATCCAGTCGACTGTAACTCCGCTACTGTAGTATCCAAGTGATAATAAACCTGTAACTACTTCCCAGCGATTGTATTATCCACTTAATGGTGGACCAGTTACTGTATCATCCAGTCCATGCTTAGCCTGTTGCTGTATCATGTAGTGGATGGTGAAAATAATATCGTATCGTCTTTTTGATGATGAAAACGACCGGTACTGTATCATTTGGTTGGCAGTGTACCCGTCACTGTATTACTGAACTTCCTGTTGTATCATTCGGTTGATAACTTACCAATCTAATTTTTGTAGTTAATCCCTTGCTTTACTTTGAATAATTTAAATCAGTCGTCGAGTCTGGTAATGTGATGACTATGAAGCCGAAAATATATGAGCCATTCTCAGAGAAACTGTTTTATATCATCCGGGTTTTTCAATCTATCTGCAGCCGACCTTGATGATGAATTGACCAAAATACAATCTCCATTTTAACCTCTTGTGGATGACCCCAAGATAACTACGCTATGATGATGACCTGACCTTTTTCATCCACAGTCTGGACTCACAGACCTTTCCATGGTTTACCCCGGACGCTTTACATGGCCTGATTCAGTCCATTGACAGCACGTCGACCCCAGTATACCACATCGCTCCGATTCAGTCTATTCCGTGCACGCCTTTTACCCTCCTGCATGTTCAGGCCATCGCACCCGAGGGGTGTACCGTCGTACCCTGGGGAGCGTACCGCTGTGCTTCTGCTCAGAAATCATACGATCGTGCTCAAGGATCGTACCGTCATGCTCAAGGGTCGTACCGTCTGGCTCGAGATCTTACCGTTGTGGTCAAGGGCCGCACCGTCATGCAGCTAAAGGATCCGACCGTCATGCTCAAAAAGATCATACCATCATGCTCAAGGATCGTTCCATCGTGTTCATGGATCGAGTCATCATGCTCAAGGATCGTTCCGTCGTGTACATGGATCGAGTCATCGTGCTCATGGATCGTTCCGTCGTGTTCATGGATCGAGTCATCGTGCTCAAGGATCGTTCCGTCGTGCTCATGGATCGAGTCATCGTGCTCAAGGATCGTTCCGTCGTGTTGATGGATCGAGTTATCGTGCTCATGGATCGTACCGTCGTTCTCAGAGGTTACACCGTCGTGCAAGGATAGTGTTATCATCATGCTCAAGGGTCGTGCCGTCATGCTCAAGGATTGTGCTGTCATGCTCAAGAGATGCATGTTGATATCTGTGAACACAGATGTGAGTGACCGCCATCTTGCATGTCATTACCATGTATTTTTTGTCGTGTGCTGCTTGCTATGTGCCTGCTTGTCTGCCTGCGTCTGCACCTTGTCTCCGCCTGAGTGTCTTTGTATGACCAGAATCACTGTGACTTAACCTTTGAGTTCGACGACTGTGCCCCGTCAGTACAACAATTTGTTCCCTTGAGAACGATGACTTGGCCCCTTGATTACGATGGTAACCCCTTACATACAATGACTCAAGCCATCGTACTCAAGAGGTTAAGTGTTTGTACTCAAGAGGTTATGTCTTCGTACTCAGGAGCTGAGTCGTTGTGCTCAAGGTGTTAAGTTGTCGTCCTCCAGGTTGTAAGTGTTAAGTCGTCATACTCAGGGAAGTAAATCATTTTACTCAAGGTGTTAAGTCGCTGTAGTCTTGGTGATCATTTGTTATACTCAAAGAATTAATCGCAGTCTGTGGTAAGACGCCAAAAATAGCCTCATCATCAACCCCACCACCGTCATCCCCTTCCGTCCGAGATCCCTCGTACCCGAGTTGCAGTTCGTTACCGGAGACCGCATTGAGGTTAATGACTTCCCCCACATGGACCCTAAGTGTCGGTGACCTGTCATTACATGCGCAATGACCTCGTCTGATTGGACTTGGAATATGGTATTTACCGCTCCTGTTTCGCTTTTACAGTATGTCGTCTGTGGGTATACATACATGGCTGATACGGAAACGGATATAGATCACTGTTGACAGAATATGTACCGTGAATGCTTTTTACCAAGAAGTACGTGTGCTTGTTGATATGTCGTAGGCTGTGAATCTGATTATGGCGTCGACAAGTCTATTTCACAGAGCGACTCTTTTTTTAGATTACCAGGTTCCTGTTGTCTATACCGTCTATCGATACAGAGCTTATACGATCAATCTATACTGAACTATATCTCTGTATAGATTGATATTATAGTTCTGATCACGTAAGGTATATTGTCTATATAGGAGTTTATTGGTCGGTAGACTATTTTGCTTTTATATATTGGTATCAAATCTGTTTCTCATTCTCAAGAGTAAGGTCAGAGGTCACACCATCATTGCCAGGGGTCGCGCTCTCGTGCTCAAGGGTCAAACCCTCGCTCTCATGGGGTTAATACAGTAATGCCTTGGTGCTCCCAATGATATCTCTATCTGTGTGTGTGTGTGTGTGTGTGTGTGTGTGTGTGTGTGTGTGTGTGTGTGTGTGTGGTAAATATGATTATTAGCCATATATCAGTTTGTTATCATTTATCAGTTTGCTCAGCTTCTGTGAACTAGCTCTTTTTTTTTTTCTGTTGATCCTGCACTGCGCGTTTATGTGTTGTGTTGGGCTGGCGTTACGTTTGAGCAGTGCAAAGTAACGGTAAATTAAGTCTTTTTGGAGAGATGTAATATATTCTTCAAGGTTCTTGCTTTTAATACAGTCCCGCCCTCTGACCAGAACTGAAGCCACGATGACCTGCATCTATTGTGTGTGTGTGTGTGTGTGTGTGTGTGTGTGTGTATGTGTGTGTGTGTGTGTGTGCTGTAAAGGGAAGGCAGAGGTATGGAGGATTTGTGTGATACGTGTGTGTGTCCATACATGAGTGCGTCTGAGTGAGCAAGTTGCTTATTTCGTAGACGTTTAGCTTTTCTCCACATGTGGGTATGATCTCAGTCGTGTTTCATTTTCTTCAGTTTTGAGAGAAAATATTTGATTTGGTTTGATTTAGTGCTGGCCATGATATGCCACAGGGAGATAGGCCAAAATTGTTGCGTAGTCCCTATAGGGTATGGGAGAGTGAAAGGACGAGGAAAGACTACTGAAAGAAGAAGAAAGAGAAGGAGAGAGAGAGAGAGAGAGAGAGAGAGAGAGAGAGAGAGAGAGAGAGAGAGAGAGAGAGAGAGAGAGAGAGACAGAGAGAGAGAGAGAGTGGAGGCTACACGAGAAGCAGTCGTGTAGGAGACACTTACATATCTCTAGCTCTGGCAGGACCTCCCCAGCACAACAATACACCACCAACTCTCGTCACAAGACAATACAGTCAGGGTGGAAATCTTATCTGCCTCTCTCATCTGGGACGCCGTTTCCTGCTGTAAGCCAAGCGTCTGTTGCAAACACTTCGGCCACATCCCCGTCAACAGCTTGGGTCATTTACCATGTATTATTATTATATTTCTGCTCAGGGTGCGAGGGTCTGAGGAGAGAGAAATGGATATTCAGGGAAATGGGTAACGTTACGAAATTTATGACTCTAGTTAGTTCAGCTTACTGTGGGTGTGGTTAGGTTGGGCTAGAAGAAAAAAAAAATGTTCCGTGGTTAGTGCTACAATGTGGGATACTTTAACGCTCTGTTAGTTACATTCATAAGTACATAATCCCAGGATCCCCGCCTGTAGAAGCTCCTGCAGTTTTGAGGTTGCTTCACAAGCAGTAGTGGAGCAAAGATAGATTTTCTGGGGTGACAAATTCTTCATCGACATTGTTCGCTGATGATGCAATCTGACCAATGCGTGGCTTTTCACTCGCAGCGTAATCAGGTAATGAGTAATTCCTGACAAACACTGAGACCCAGCGATGATATAACGTACATTAATGTCATAAGAGACTAGGAAATGTGTGTCGTGTCTTGGCAGCACATTCTGTCGCTCTCCTCGTCAACAGCCGTGAGTGAAAAGCAGCTGTGGGGAAAGTAAAAATAAAACCTGGTGTTATTTTCTTGGGTAATATTCCCTCACGGCTACATACAGAATACCCCGTGTACTTGTTCAAGTGTCAAGAGTAACTGAGTGTACGGTATTATAGAAGACGTTGGCTTTGTTTGAACGATTGACGTCTTACTTACAGCGGAACTGATGGCATGACCTCTGACCCAACTCTTGAACGGTCACGTGTTGCATTGATGAGCTGGTAGAACTGGTCGAGACCCGTTGTGTTATCTCAGGGTCGGTGATGTTCCTCCGTCAAGCCGAGTGTGGTGACCCGTGACCTACACTGTGAGGCCAGGTAACCCCACCACCTACAGAGATGGACTCCCTCCCACCTGCTAGGTCTCATGTAGCCAGCTGACGCGCCTAGTGGCCATGTTCGGAGTACGTGGTCAACCACAAGGGGATGATGGGTCACTGTGAGGTGGGGTCACTTCAACAGGATGGTTCCCGGGGAGGCCATTGACGTCCTTTGGAGAGAGAGAGAGAGAGAGAGAGAGAGAGAGAGAGAGAGAGAGAGAGAGAGAGAGAGAGAGAGAGAGAGAGAGAACGGACCTTCGTAAGAAAACAGACCAACACAAGGGAAACAGCTCAGGGAAAATGGACCTTTTTGAGAGGATGGTCTCTGACAAGGGTCTGGGTCATCTTAGGGGACTGGCCTCTTTTAATGGTAGGGTGACCTCCATAGAGAACAGACCACTAGAAGAGAGTGGGTTACGGTAAAGATGTGGACATCAGGCAGAAGGGAAGATGTAACAGACTTTTACATGAAAAAAATGCAATTGCCTTGACTCATTCTTTCCCAATATATGATTAAAGGAACGGTCGTGTTTGTGATAAGTATTACGGAACATAGTGACGTGGGGTGAGAGGGTGAGAGGTGAGTTAGAGGGTGAGAGGTGAGAGGAAAAGAGTGAAGGAAAGTTTGGTGTGGAGAGTGGTTACTGGGAAGGCGGCTTTGTTAGCGGCAAGTAAGTTTCACATGACGTGGTGTCATGACGTGTGGTAACCCAAGTGACTCTGCAACCTCAGGAGTGCTTGGTCCTCTCGGGGGAGACGTATCTGTGATTCCAGAGGGAAAATATCACTGGAAGCGACGGGGTGAGTGAGGCATCCCACAGGAAGTCCAGTTTTTGTGTCGGAGTTATTCTCTCCCTCTACCTGCTGGCTCCAGGGATGATAGGAAAGGCCTCGCCCGCGGTGTCTCCGTCAGCAGGTGTTGCAATACAGTGGACGACTATGTTGGTTATGAGAGTTGCTCTTGGATGTGGTCTTGTTACTCACTCAAAATTTCGTCAGGAATGATAACTCTTCGATGTTATTATTCAATTAGGTTTTGTTTTGGCTGAAAGTGTGTAGTTACTGACTTGCATGTTCACAATACTGCACCAGTCGGCAGCCATTACATCGAACGTATATATGTATATATACATACACACATGTACAAATGATAGGGACTCACATACATAAAACTTCCTCCCAAAGTGTGCGAATAGATTATTACACATATACATACAAACATATTTACATACATGTATGAACGAAGAACGAATGTTTTAAGCAATTTAACAACTATTAGTTGTTAAAGCTCATTGACCTTTCGTGTGGTGCGTCATACGGTCACAAGATGATGTAACTGATAATGATGAAGTTGTAAGACCACAGTTGTTGGACAGGTGAGAGTTTTCGTTATCACGCTCACTTGGCACTCTGTCAAACCCGCTTTCTGAGGTCGATATGACTTGTCTATTTTTGCGATAGATAAGCACAACAAAGTCATGTAAGTCTTTGACGATATCAAGGCGTAATACAACCATGGGAAATCAACAAACATATCACATGGGCCATGTACGTAGCGAGAGCGTATGTGGTCTTAGAAATATTCTTCAGTTGTTGGATGTAGTTTGGCGTCGACGGCTTTTTACTGATCCTGTTACTTGAGAGGCCTTAGTCCTAAACATCCAACCACCCAGCCAGTCAAAGCAACACTGATCTACAAAGACAAATGATGACCCATCGAGTATATTCAGCTTCCAAGTATTCAACAGATTTCTTACTTTCAATTTTGTCGAGCAGACCTATCTTTCGCGAGCAAATCACAACACTACAAAAATAACACGATACAGAGAGGGAAAATTCGTCTGTGGCCAGATAATGTGATAACCCAGTTCTCGCTATGTTCGTACTGAGTAGGATTTCCGTTATCTTATTAATCTCTTACGATCAACACCTCTACGCATGCGCTGTAGAGTATGCCCCTGTGTACATCTTTACTCTCATAAAAAGAGTTCCATCAGTTCCCACGCCAAACTGCGCTGTAAGTTTCAGCTCGTGGGAATAATACACAGTTCATAGTGAACGCCACACTTGAGACAGGTGTTGCTTGACCGCGGCAGATGGTGCAGGATACATCACAAGAGATCCTTGCAAGCTGATGTGGTAATGTAAAGAGAAAAGAAACTTGTGCTCAAGCAGGATGAGCGATAACATCAACACAGTGACTGGACGTCAGTGAACATACGATTCTCAGTCGTTTTATTACGTGATCTACAGTTGTGTTTACAGTCCTCCTCTTATTTTATTATTTATAGTTTCTTAACTTTATCTTGAAGCTCTTTAACAAACCAGCCCCAAATTCTTCATCTCATGACACTCGTCCCTTTAACCAATGGTAAAGATTGATATTCATAATTCTGTATGAAGCCACCAGGACCGAAAAATGTATTTTTTTCAAAATACCTTGAAGTGGTAAATATTCGGTTATAGATTTCAACTTTCACCAGCCATGACGTCTACAGTGATCTGATTTTAGTAAACTGTGCGGATTAGGAAATATAAATGAAACTAAGCCGAGCGATTAATTACGATTACTTCATTCTCTCTACTTAGTATTGATCACTGATTACATAAGCGTGTATGTTCGTTTGTAAGTGTTTCCGTAGGAAAGTTACTCTATGAAGAGATATCTGGGACCAAGGTAGAACTTCATGGACAAAAAGGTTGTGAATCGATGTGATATAAGGTGCGTGTGTCGCTGATACGGATATATATATATATATATATATATATATATATATATATATATATATATATATATATATATATATATATATATATATATACCCCACCCCCCACCCCACTGAAGAGTTGGTACTACAGTGGCAGAACCCACCTGCTGGTGTGGGCATTACACCCTGACTACTAGTGACGTAGATCATTTCCAGTATCATATGAGGAGATGCCTTACACAGCATGATTTCTGGACGCCATTTTGACATCCATATACTTAACTCAGCCTAACCTAACCTAACCTAACCTAACCTAACCTAACCTAGCCTAGCCAGACCAAAACACCTAACCCAACACCACATACAGACTCACTTAACTAAGAAAGTCTCCTTTATAACCGAAGCTTACAATACCTCATTTGTAACCTCATTTGAATTAGCTGACGTAACCTTTACGTCGATGGAATGAAATTTATTCACCTTTTCTCGTAAGTGTTGTTATGCTGTGAATTTTCAGTGTTGTATTTCTACATTATCACGCGCACTGAAAATGAGCGGAATTTTTTCCTTGATCATTTTCAAGCATTGTCGAGCAATAATGGATTAAACACATGAATTATTTACATGGATTAAAGTCGAGTGTAAACAAAGTAAGATTTGATTTTTTTTCATTAGATACAAGATGATATAAGGAACGTAATCAACAACTTGAGGATCATTTCATAAAAGTTCCAGGAGGTATGTCAACACTATGGAAGTATGGCCAGTGCTCTTTGACACTACATACGTGACACGTAATGTCTTGCTTTGTGGATGATATGATGCCATTTGTCTGTATATATTGAATAGGTAAATGAGGTTGTTTAATTGCATAGATAACTAAAAATATGAGGAACATACGAGTTAAGTAAGAGAAAAAAAAAGAAGAAAAAATGAAAAGTGTAATTGAGGTCGAAACAATAATGGCCGAGCGGGAGGCTTTAGGTCAAAATGACTTGTCAAACATCTGGAGCCGGGAGGGAAGAGCGACCTCCTCCCCCTCAACCCTCGTAACTCCGGCAGAGATGTGTGTCGGTCGTGACACACGGCAGCATCACTCTCGCCTGACCCACCAGCACCCGCTCAGATGTGGGTCTGTTGTCTTTATGTCCTGTTGTACCTGACTCATTGTTACATAAGGTTCTGCGCTACGTCCAGTATCAGGGAAACGTAGACTCGTATGGAGTGATAGGTTCATTGTCACGACTGTATTTGTAATGGTACAGCCTCGCTGTATCAGTATGTAACCTTTTGCCCGAGGATATGGATGCTGAAAATCTAACCGATGATACAGTACTCAAATCTCATTTTCTTTATGAAAATGTGTATTATGTAAGCTTTGTTCTTTTTTATCGATTCACAAAGCTTTTCAGAGCTCATGAAACAGTGTATTCGGGCGTAACTACTTGGTAGGTCTGCGAGTACAGAACACGGATGCGATGAATGCTACGAGATCATGAGCCAGCGACTACCTGACTTAGCTAGGATTCCTCGTGACGCATCAGATCAGTGATTCCGGTGTCTTACAGGTGAAGTTGTCATCGCTTTCTCCTCCTCCTTAGGCAGGTGGACCCAGGCCTGCTTGGTCTGTGGGGATCCGTTGGACAAACCTAGTCCATCTCTCACCATCGGTACACAGTTCAAGTGTTATGTTAAATTGCCTTACTCCAGTCAGTTATTTGAGCCTTTTAATTGATCTTTGATATGGTATCTAGTCAAGTAATCTCGTGGGGTAGTCAGCGTATGTGGCCTTACAAACGCATTAGATTTTCATCATCATCTTCCACGACTAATGTCACATTCAGATTCTTGTTAGTAACTAGGTTTCTTGCGCAGACACTCCTCCCGTGACCCACCTAGTGCTAACTCGAGTGCTGTTGTTTCTCCTTCTTAGATACAAGCAGCACCATGCCACGAATAACGGGGAAGAAAGTCACTTCCATATAGAATCATCTCCGGTCAGTAGGAATCAGATATACGGCTGTGAAAACACACACAACACAGACGTGTAGGGATCTAGGAAGACTTTCGGCGCGGGATAACACAGTAGGAGACATGGCTAATTGTTTACCCAACGTATGTCGTCGGAGTTTCACTTCGAACCATTAAAGAGTCTCATACCAGTTAAGCAGTTGGTCAGTTAATGTCAACTAACCAATGTCGGATTTCATAGAGGCTGTGTATACTAACCAGGATGTGTGGAATACATGTTCGTTGACTTCGTGGCCATAATCTGCCAGGCAGTCATTAAGCCAAAACCCTTGCAAGATGCGGTACTCATTCAGTGCACATAATGGCGAAAAGTCTCAAGGATCCCGAGACTCAAATATGGACAATAGTTACTTGGGATGTAGTGAGGTTGTTTAGATATCCTGGAGGCATTTGGGAAAACTTGTGACAAAGAAAGAGTATTGAGGATACAGAAAAATATATCAGATGAGCTGATCCATATTGACCTTTCTACGTTCGTAATCACTGGTGTGTGGTGCAGCCGTAGTTGCTAGTGAATGTACTGCATGGCCTGTGAGAACCTCTTACAGCCGCCGTTCAGATAGATATCCTGTTCGAAAAAGATATCTTTCCGGATGGCAACATCGCAGCGCTTCTCAAATCCCACGCGTCTACATAGAACAGCGTCCTCGGGTACACTGCTTACAAGTAGTTAAGGATTTGTAATAGTCATTAGGTATACAGGCCAATTCGTCAGTGATATAATTCTGTGGCCTCAGTTCAGTTCTTTGCCATCAGTTGTCATAGAACGAGTCACAGTCTCCTTCTTCTCCACAGCAAGATCCTCCACCTGTTTGTATACCTCCTCTTCAGTCTTCCTTTGTTTAGCTCTCAACCTCAACGCGCAGTAGCACGAGCCTTGGTTATGACTGCCTGACCTGTGACCTGACTCTTAGGGGGTCAGGTCACAGGCCAGGCCATCAAGTCATCGTGCTCAAGAGGGAGAGGGAATTAATGACTTTTACCACCACCTCATTTCGCTTAGCCAACACTTGAAGTGCAGTTCCGCCTTGACCAATATCCTGCCTACGACTTCCCTCCACCCCATCACCACCATCCTCCTCCCTATCACCACCATCCTCCACCCCATCACCACCTTCCTCCTCCCTATCACCACCATCCTCCACCCCATCACCACCATCCTCCTCCCTATCACCACCATCCTGCCTCCCTATCACCACCATCCTCTACCCTATCACCACCATCCTCCACCCTATCATCATTACCGCCTCTCATCATCAATACCTCACTTCCGACGGCTTTCGCCACCTTCCCTCTCCAGTCATCCTCAACCTCCCTCCCCCTTCCTCCATCCCTTCCTACCTATCGCTACCAACTACTCTCACCACCACACCTATCCCCACCAATCTTACTATCCCCACCAACCATCCCCACCAACCTTACTATCCCCACCAACCATCCCCACCAACCTTACCATCCCCACCAACCATCCCCACCAACCTTACCATCCCCACCAACCATCCCCACCAACCATCCCCACCAACCTTACCATCCCCACCAACCATCCCCACCAACCATCCCCACCAACCTTACCATCCCCACAAACCATCCCCACCAACCATCCCCGCCAACCTTACCATCACCACCAACCTCAGCAATTTACTCATCTCTCCTCATCACGCTCACCGGTCACCACACGTGTTAGGGGTCACCACACGTGTTAGGGGTCACCACACGTGTTAGGGGTCACCACACGTGTTAGGGGTCACCACACATGTTAGGGTCACCACACATGTTAGGGGTCACCACACATGTTAGGGTCACCACACGTGTTAGGGTCACCACACATGTTAGGGTCACCACACATGTTAGGGTCACCACACATGTTAGGGGTCACCACACATGTTAGGGTCACCACACATGTTAGGGGTCACCACACATGTTAGGGTCACCACACGTGTTAGGGTCACCACACATGTTAGGGTCACCACACATGTTAGGGGTCACCACACATGTTAGGGTCACCACACATGTTAGGGGTCACCACACATGTTAGGGTCACCACACAGGTTCACCACACGTATTAGGGTCACCACACGTATTAGGGTCACCACACATGTTAGGGTCACCACACATGTTAGGTTCACCACACGTATTAGGGTCACCACACGTATTAGGGTCACCACACATGTTAGGGTCACCACACATGTTAGGGTCACCACACATGTTAGGGTCACCACATATGTTAGGGTCACCACACATGTTAGGGTCACCACACATGTTAGGGGTCACCACACATGTTAGGGTCACCACACATGTTAGGGTCACCACACATGTTAGGGTCGCCACACATGTTAGGGTCACCACACATGTTAGGGTCACCACACATGTTAGGGGTCACCACACATGTTAGGGTCACCACACGTGTTTGGGTCACCACACATGTTAGGGTCACCACACATGTTAGGGGTCACCACACGTTAGGGTCACCACACGTGTTAGGGTCGCCACACATATTAGGGTCACCACACGTGTTAGGGTCACCACACATGTTAGGGGTCACCACACATGTTAGGGGTCACCACACATGTTAGGGTCACCACACGTGTTTGGGTCACCACACATGTTAGGGGTCACCACACATGTTAGGGGTCACCACACATGTTAGGGTCACCACACGTGTTTAGGTCACCACACATGTCAGGTTCACCACACATGTTAGGGTCACCAGATCTCCATTATTACATCAAAACTCCGCCTTACCATCAACCCTCCTTCCAATCAACCCTCTTTTTCTCCCCAGTACTTATTTCTCCTCGCCCGCAGTCACTCCCTCTTCCTCAACAGTCACCCCTTCCCCAACAGACGTTCCTCTTCCTCAACAGTCACCCCTTCCCCAACAGACGTTCCTCTTCCTCAACAGTCGCCCCTTCCCCAACAGACGTTCCTCTTCCTCATCAGTCGCCCCTTCCCCAACAGACGTTCCTCTTCCCCAACAGTCGCCCCTTCCCCAACAGACGTTCCTCTTCCTCAGACGTCCCTTCCCCAACAGACGTTCCTCTTCCTCAACAGTCGCCCCTTCCCCAACAGACGTTCCTCTTCCCCAACAGTCACCCCTTCCCCAACAGACGTTCCTCTTCCTCAACAGTCGCCCCTTCCCCAACAGACGTTCCTCTTCCCCAACAATTGTCCCTCCTCCCAACATTCCCCTCCTGCTCCCCATAAGTTAGCACCCTCTTCCTTGATAGGCACCCCTTTCCCTAACAACCACCTCTCCTCCCCAAAGTCGCCCCCTCCTCCCCAGCAGTCACCCTTCTCCCTAGCAGTCACCCCTTCTCCCCAACTGTCACCCCTTCTCCCCAACTGTCACCCCTCCTCCCCAACATTCACTCCTTCTCCCCAACCGTCACCTCTCCTCTCAACAGTCACCCTTTCTCCCCATCAGTCACCCTTCTTCCCCGACAGTCATCCCTTCTCCCCAACAGTCACCCCCTCCTCACCGGCAGTCGCCCGCTTCTCTCCAACAGTCGCCCCTCCTCCCCACCATCGCCCCAAACCGGATGGTAGTCTCCCCGCTCCCCGACTGTCCCAGTAACCCTAATAACAGGTTGGTCGACCCGCGCGTGGCCTCCAGAAACCAACTCCCCTTTCTCTCTCATCCGCTCTCCCATTTTCTTTTACTCTCCCAATTTTCTCCCATTACTTTTCCCGTTTTCTCATCCTATTCCTTATACTTCTCTTTTTTTGCTAATTATTTCCAGTGTTCTCATTCCCCTTCAGATAATTTATATGCTTTATCATTTATCTATTCCCTTTTGTTTCATTTCCTCATTTCATTCCAATTTACTCATTTTCTCTTATTCCTATATTCTTTTCTACGTAAGCTTGACCGCCTCTCTCTCTCTCTCTCTCTCTCTCTCTCTCTCTCTCTCTCTCTCTCTCTCTCTCTCTTTGCCGAAAATCAGGAAAATTGGGAAGTGGAATCACATCCCAGAGTGAAGAGACATGGAAGTATTGAAGACATATTGTCAGCCTGGTCTGAAAAGTGGTCCTGATGTTGAAGGAAACCAAATGGACATTGGTGTATTCTTTTATTGATCACATAACCCGAGGAACACCTCCTGGAGCTCCAACGCTGCACTTCAGTCAGTAGCAGGGAAATGATGGATTCCTTTTGGAGTGAGAAGTTCTTTGACGAGATCGCATTCTTTTTCACAGCGTGGCCTCGCGGCGGAGTTCGGTAGCACTAGGTATTATAATTCTGAATGTAGAAAATATACCTTACGATTTTAGGATGCTTGGAAAACATGCTCTCGGTAGCAGAAGAAGGGAGGGATCTCGAGGTTAGGTTAGGTTAGGTTAGGTTAGGCAGAAGAAGGGGAGGGATCTCGAGGTTAGGTTAGGTTAGGTTAGGTCAGGTTAGGTTAGGTAGCAGAAGAAGGGGAGGGATTCGAGGTTAGGTTAGGTTAGGTAGCAGAAGAAGGGGAGGGATCTCGAGGTTAGGTTAGGTTAGGTAGCAGAAGAAGGGGAGGGATCTCGAGGTTAGGTTAGGTTAGGTAGCAGAAGAAGGGGAGGGATCTCGAGGTTAGGTTAAGTTAGGTTAGGTTAGGTTAGGTTAGGTAGCAGAAGAAGGGGAGGGATCTCGAGGTTAGGTTAGGTTAGATTAGGTCAGGTTAGGTTAGGTTAGGTAGCAGAAGAAGGGGAGGGATCTCGAGGTTAGGTTAAGTTAGGCTAGGTTAGGTTAGGTTAGGTAGCAGAAGAAGGGGAGGGATCTCGAGGTTAGGTTAGGTTAGGTAGCAGAAGAAGGGGAGGGATCTCGAGGTTAGGTTAAGTTAGGTTAGGTTAGGTTAGGTTAGGTAGCAGAAGAAGGGGAGGGATCTCGAGGTTAGGTTAGGTTAGATTAGGTCAGGTTAGGTTAGGTTAGGTAGCAGAAGAAGGGGAGGGATCTCGAGGTTAGGTTAAGTTAGGCTAGGTTAGGTTAGGTTAGGTAGCAGAAGAAGGGGAGGGATCTCGAGGTTAGGTTAGGTTAGGTTAGGTTAGGTTAGGTTAGGTTAGGTTAGGTTAGGTTAGGTAGCAGAAGAAGGGGAGGGATCTCGAGGTTAGGTTAGGTTAGGTTAGGTTAGGTTAGGTAGCAGAAGAAGGGGAGGGATCTCGAGGTTAGGTTAGGTTAGGTTAGGTTAGGCTAGGTTAGGTTAGGTTAGGTAGCAGAAGAAGGGGAGGGATCTCGAGGTTATTATCCACGTACAGGTGCCGCTGAGTCGCTCTCACTGCTTTAAGATTCAGTGTGAGTCACTCTCAATACTAGGTACCAGAAGACCATATTGACCCCCTGTGACTCACTAGGTGAGGTTAGGATTCAGTGTGAGTCACTCTCAATACTAGGCACCAGAAAACCATATTGACCCCTTGTGATTCACAAGGTGAGACCACATCTGGAGTGTGTGGCTCAGTCTTGGTCTCCAGTATCATCACACAAAGAGATGACACGTTTGAGTGTCCAGAGAAGGCCAGTAAGACAGATAGCAGGATCAAGAAGCAAGCCATGTGAGACAAAGGAATTCAAACTAGTAACCCTCTAGAAGGGAGGGATCCCTGATCATACAATAAAGGATTTTGAGATGCTCAATAGATTTGATGATATCGATGAAGATATTCCGTTTGAAGGACTCAAGGACCTGTAACTGGAAACGATAGGTTAAGGCATAGAGGTAAAAGGTCTCAACACCGGGAGAGGGAACCATTGTTTCCCCACGTAAGGTAATCACTGACACCTGCGATGAACGACTGCTTATTGCCATAACTACTAACACAGTAGACCCCATCAAGATGAGACCAGGTGGCGATTTCCTGTCAGTCAGTTATCATTACCCGGGTCCAAGTACATAAATATTTGCAGTTCCTTCAACAAGCAAACTTCTTTTTAGGCCAATAGGTCTTCCGTTACCCCCCCCCCCCCTCTCTCTCTCTCTCTCTCTCTCTCTCTCTCTCTCTCTCTCTCTCTCTCTCTCTCTCTCTCAGTAGACCGGATGAAGACTGGAAGTGGAAAACAGCTGTTAGATAGATTTGGAAAGGAGGTTACACACCGTGGAAGAGTGGGCGTGTGTAAGATGATAGGATGGAGCAAGTAATGTATCCTGTGTAAAGCTGGTTATAAGATTACGCGAATTACGGAGGAATGTCCTTTGTAGCGCTGCTGCTGGCATAGGAAATGATCACGTCAAACGAATTTTTGAAACTATAAGCCTGAGGAACGCGCTCTGGGCTTAACGAAGGAGCGAAAGGTTTATAAAACAGACCTTAACACCAAGACGCGTGGTGACGAAGGAAGTTTGTGCTGCATATAATGATTCAGAGATGCGTATGATGAAACTTTAAGGCAAGAAACTTTGGCAGATTTGACTCTATATAGTATGAGTGATTGGCTTCTGAATGTTGTTAAGAGCTTTTACACCGTTCGATGTGTGAAGGAAAATGGAAGTGTCAAGTGAGAAATTTGAAATAAATTTTGGGGTACATCAGGGCTGTCTATTGTCATCCTAGTTGTTTAACATATTATGGATGGGAGGATTGTAAGGCTTGAGCTGAACTACTGTGGGACTCAAAGAAATTTACTACACATACAGACGTTGATAAAACATCTTCGTGATATGGCAAGGAGCTGGTTAGAATGGTCGGCCATAATAATGGCATATGTAACAAGGGGATGTTAAAACAGGTTCTTTGGTTTTGTGGGAAATGGGTAGTTACAGTGTAACTGCATATAACTGAAGAGGAATTTGAAATTATTAATGACTTTAAGGTTTAGAATCTAGGATTTTGTTTGAAGTTGGCAGTTGTCACAGAAAATGAGAAAATCAAGATGGATCGGGTGATCTGCTGGGTGAAGAGATTCTAAAGTGTAGAGTTGGTCATACGTTTGCATGGTGTGGTGTTTGGTATGTATGGTTGAGACACTTTAGGTTCCCGGAATCAGCAGAGATGGATAACCTTCATGCTAGAGTTAGCTGATTTTTTTTTTAAAGTAAAGAAGGAGAGTGGGGAAAGGAATGTTGAGAAACAGAAAGGCTTGTTAAGATCATATAACTATTTAAGATGTCTATCAGGTGATTGTATAAAGCTCTCTGTGGTAGTGTGGTTGAAGGTAAGAGGAAAGGTGCACGGTGACTGAATCATTAAAGGCTGGAGGCATTACAGGTAAGATCACGTGAGAGTGATTGTTGATTGCGAGAAGTGGAGTCATATTGTGTGTGGAGGTGGAGTTGCTGATGATGCTGGCGTGTTGTGTGTGTGTGAGGATGGTGATGCTTGTGGTAGGGTGTTGTGTGTGAGGGTGGAGGTGTCCGTGGTGACGGGAAGCTGACTTGAACCAACTTCTGGTTGAAGGAGAATAATTAAGGACCGTGATAACAGTGTGCAGGACTTGGTTCATACTGGACAGAGTTATTGTATGTTGAGGATAGTGGTAATGAGCACAGAGGTGCTACATATTCTATTTGCCTCTGGTGGATGTGAACAGTGATGAAGATAGATTGTTAGTGCATTACACACAACTGAATTTTCAGTTATCATTGTACTGCCCACGCGGAGAAACGTGCCCTTCATTACTTACTACCTCGCAGAGGACCATCATGACTTTATCAACGACTGAGTGAACATATAAATATCAAATTATCATCATACAGGAGGCTAAAGTTCATTAAGGCAATCGTCTCTGTAATATGGCACAGATGAATTGTTTTGTGTTCCTCTGACTGATATTCAGTGGGTTCGGAAACCCTTATACTTCCTCCAGTTACATTGTCAATCATTTCCCATCTTTTGATTCAACTAGTGGTGTGCTCATTGTCAGGAGAGAAGGGGCATCGCTGGGTGAGGGAGGAAAGTGAGGGAGAATATTTAGACGCCAGCTCGAAAGGAGGCAATGATGTCATGCGCAACAACGGGGCAAACCTGGAATGACATTTAGGTTTGGAGGAGGAGGAGGAGGAGGAGGACGGCAAGGCCAAGCCTCACCCCTCGCTGTCATGCTTGCCGGATTTGGTGTGGATCAAATATATCTGCTACGTCACTGTCGACATGATGAGTTCCACGAACCACCATCAATGTCGTGATTACTGTCCCACTCACGAAAACAAAACACAACTCCCCCCCACCACCCCTTTAACCAGCTCGCTCCACCTCCTCACTCTCTCACCCCAGCGTTCAGCAGGCAGCCGTGATGATCGACATGAGGATAAGTATCAGTCATTTCATCATGAGAAGTCGTAATCATAGTCATAGATGGTCTGGGGACATGACAGTCACAGTCATGTTCATGGATAGACTTGAAAGCCATAACAATCTTAGTCACAGATATAGATATTCTAGAGCCATGATAGCCACAGTCAGAGTCATAGATAGTCTAGAGCCATGAGAGTCATAGTCATATTTATAGATAGGATAGAGTCATTAGAGTTATAGTCATAATTATAGATAGCATAGAGCCATGAGAGTTATAGTCATAGTTATAGACAGCATAGAGCCATGAGGCTCATAGTCACAGTTTTAGATAGTATAAAGCCATGAGAGTCATAGTCACAGTTATAGATAGTATAGAGCCATAAGAGCCACAGAGTCATAGATAGTCTAGAGCTATGAGAGTCATAGTCATAGTTATAGATAGGATAGAGTCATTAGAGTTATAGTCATAATTATAGATAGCATAGAGCCATGAGAGTCATAGTCACAGTTATAGATTGTATAGAGCCATGAGAGACATAGTCATAGTTGTAGATAGTATAGAGCCATGAGAGTCATAGTTATAGATAGTATAGAGCCATGAGAGTCATAGTCATAGTTATAGATAGTATAAAGCCATGAGGGTCATAGTCACAGTTATAGATAGTATAGAGCCATGAGAGTCATAGTTATAGATAGTCTAGAGACATTCAAGAACACGTTATTCCTGGAGGACTTGTTGACACTTTCGTCAGGGGAGATTATATTCAAATTCAGCCGGAAACTTGACACACAAGACAGCAGTGAACAATGAAGGACGATGATACAGAACCCATGTTTTGTACTATGATCTCGTGTGATGCAACCAACACGAAGACGTTGGACGTTCTTCATGGGGGAAAAAGAAAAAGAATATGATCATTCATCTATTAAAATTATATGTACTCTTAAGACATTTTGTTTCTTCGATGAACACTGGGTATTTTATTTTGAATCTCTGGATATTTCGACCACCATATAACCTGTTTATATGTATTGTTACACATAACCGCGAAAACATATAACGCCAGCCACATCCAGTTCCTTCTAGGGGTCGTAACCAGAGAAGTAAAGTCATTTCCTGCGATAGCGCGGTAGTGCCAGGAAGAGACGGTGAGACGGTATCATTCGCTCACATCCATTCTCTAGCTGTCATGTATGAACCGAAACCAGAGTCACCTATCCACCACCAGGCCCCACAGACCATACCGTAGTTTTCCCTGACGGCTTCATATGCCCTGGTTCAACCTATTGGCGGTGCATCGCCCCCTGTATACTTCATCGCAAGAATTCGCTCTATCCCACGCACGCCTCGCACTCTCCTGCATATTCAGGCCCCGAACACTCAAAGCCTCTTTAACTCCATCCTTCTACCTCCTCCTTGGTTTCGCTCTTCTACCTTTTTCCCTCCCCTTAAGACATGTACACCCCCTACGTCATCCTCTCTCCATTCATCTTCTCATGTCTATACCATTTCAGCACATCCCCTTCAGCTTTCTTGTACATACTCTTCTTACTAGAACACGTCTCTTTTACCGTATTTTTCTTACTCGATCAACCTTCCTTACACCACATCTTGCCCTCAACATTTCATTTGCAACACATCCATCCACCTTCGTAATATCTCCATCAAGGACCCATGCCTCGCAGCCGCACAACACAGTCGTAACAATGCCATCAGAGATATCCATCTTTGCCATTAACCTCTTTTTCCACACACTTGCTCAATGTGCCCATGATCTTAACCCCTTTACCCCTTCTTGCCTTAGTAGATCACTTTAAATCCCCTGCTCCTGTCATTAGTGGGTCCGCTCCCAGATATCTGAAACACCCTACTTCCTCATGGTTCTATCCATTCAAGCTATCAGTCCAACCAGTTAACCTGGCTCTCCTTTACTTAACCTGATAATCTTACTTTTATTCAAATTTACTCCCAGCTTTCTCCCACTCTCTCCCAAACTCAGCCACCAACTTTTGCAGTTTCTGACTCGAATTTGCTAACTAACCAATCTAGCAGTCACCTACTTGCTTGAGAATTTGAACTGCAGTCCCATCCATTCTAGCCGCCTTGACACATTTATCTTACGCCAGGCTTTCACAGCCACTTCTCTGAAATGCTTTCTCCAGACCCATAAATGCCACATACAAATCCATCTGTTTCTCTAGGTATTTCTCACACACATTCTTTAAAGCAAACACCTGATCCACATATCTTGCTCCACTTCTGAAACCACACTTTCTCCCCAGTCTGATGCTCTGTGCATGTTTTCACTCTCTCAGTTGCTACTCTACCATAAAACCTACCAGATATACCCAGTAAGCTCATACCTTTGTGGTTTGAACACTCACCTTTATCCCACCTTGCATTTATACATTGGCACTATACATGCATTCTGCTAATCCTCAAACACCACATCATGATCCTTACTTATATTGGAATTTCTGTGCAACCAATCAACAGTATAATCACCCCTGCCTCAAGAAATTCAACTGCAATCCCATGCACTCCAGCCGCCTTGCCACGTTTCATCTTATGCAAGGCTTTAACCACTTCTTTTCTCTTCACCATATCACTCTCCATGACTCTCTCACTTCGCATACCACCCGGCCCAAACACCCTTCATCACCCACCCTATCATCAAACATCACTACATGTTGCCTTCTTTACCGATGTCCCCTTTTGTTCTCATGTTTTTCGCACATTATTTAACTCCTTCCAATCATCTTATTCTCCTTAAACTTTACTGACACTCGCTCACGCCATCTCTCAATAGTCCTTTTTCAACCCCCTGCACCTTCCTCTTGACCTCCTGCTCCATTCTCATATCTCTCCCAATCATTGGCGCTCCTTTCCTTTAAGTTATGCCCTTATAACTTTCTTCTCCCTATCACTAGCAACTTCACTTCTTCAGTGTATCATTCACTGCCCTCTCTAATCCGAGCGCTTCTCACCTTACGAATGCCATATGTATTTCTCACACTTGCCCACTTCCTTAGTTTTGTTTATTCTCACCTTTTGTCATTCTACACTCAGTCTCTCCTGTTATTTACTCAAACAAGCCTCTTTTCCAAGGTCACTTACTCCCACCACTCTCCTCTCACCCATGTTTCCTTTTTTTCCGAAAAGCTCTACAAAGCTCCACCCTCGCCTCCACAAGGTAATGATCAAACATCCCACCAGTTGCTCATCTTAGCACATTCACATCGAAAAGTCTCTGTTTTACACGCCTATCAATTACTGTATAATTTAGTAATACCCGCTGACCATCTTTCCTACTCACGTGTAATTGTATTTCCTCTTCTTTTAACCAAGTTTTCCTAATCACCAGTCTTTTTTTTTCAGCACACATCTCCTCAAGGTGTTGACCATTTCCATCCCAACTATTGAATACCCTATGCCCTCATATTGTCTCCTTAACAGCCACATTACTGACCTTCGCATTTAAATCACCCATCACTAAAACCTAGTCTCTTGCATCAAAACTGCTAACACGCTCACTCGGCTGCTCCCACAACACCAGCCTCTTATGATCTTTCTTTTCCTGACCAGGTACATAATCACTAATAATCACCCATCTCTTGCCACTGACTTTAGTTTTAACCATATCAGTCTAAATCTCACTCCCTTCCACTCTATCACACACCCCCACAACTCCTGCTTCAGCAGTAGTGCAACCCCTTTCTTAGCTCTCGTCCTCTCACTCCTGTTCTTCCCCTTACCCTTGACCTATGATTCACTGAGAGCAGAACATCTAGATTTCTTTCCTGAAACATTCTACTTATTTCTCCTTTCTTCTCATCTTGGTTACATCCACACACATTCAAACACCGTAGCCAGTGCCTCTGATGAGGATGAACACTCCCTGCTTGGCTCCTCCTTCTGTTCCATCATTTAGAAATTGAATTACATAAAGGAAAGGGTTTCCAGCGCCCCGCTTCTCCTCCTTTAATCGTCTTCTACGACACGCAGGGAGTACGTAGGTAGAATCCTTTCTACCCTATGTCGGGAATATATATATATATATATATATATATATATATATATATATATATATATATATATATATATATTGTACGTGTGTGTGTGTGTGTGTGTGTGTGTGGCTACACGAATAGAAACTGACATATCAGTCCACTAAACTTCTTGAAATAGCAGACATTAAGCTGTAAGTACCTTCCATATATGCAAGCCACGGGAATCACACGGGAGAAAGTATAATAGAAAGTGTGTCCGACCCAGAGTGAGGGAGGGAGGGAGGGAGGCGAGGGGAGGTGTGAGGATGTTTGTACCTTGACTACAGCAGAAGGTCGTGCGGTGCGGCGCGGATGTGGTGGTCTGGGTACTTCCTCATGATCTGTGTGGCGAACCTCACTCACTTCCATGTTTCACTCTCGTCTATATGGAGTTGCATCGAGATCATTTCTGGTGGGTGTGTAGCATGTGTTGAGGGAGACTTAAATATTTCTTATTGTGTGCTGGCCACCAGAGGTGAGGCAGGTGGATGGCGACATGTGGGCTACAACTGACGGAGGATAATCAAAACAGTTCCATTCGTGGAAGTTCGATGTTTCTGTGCACTTAGTCGTGGAAGGATGTTTTAAAGCAATACCTGACACTATTAGATACGTCCTGCAACCAGAACGATAACTGCAGAGGAAAGAATGACATATTTGACTCTAGAAAGTTCAGTTAACCCAGGTATGTACCTTGAATAAACATACTCGACCGTAAGGAATGATCGAGAGTAGTGTTGTCTATCCTCTTTTTAAGCAATTCCAGTTGGTTCTGTTCCCCCTGCCTCTTTCTTGTTCCTACACGAGTCTTCAGTTGTGCTCAACACCGTCTTCTCTGTTGTACTCCCTACCTAACATACCTAACCTAACCTAACCTTGGTCCTCTTTTCTAGATGTTCTCGCTGACATGTCCCTCCTGCCGTATCCCTGCCAGTCTTCAGGTATCATCCCTGACAATCTCCTGCTGTATCTCCTGCTTAGCCTTTATCCCAATGTCTAGGTATCGTCCCTGACAACTCCCTGCCACCCTCACTCCCTTTTCCCTCACCCTGTCCTCCACCCTTACTGCTTTACCGTCCACTCTGTCTCCGGCTGTCCTCCACGACACTCCCTTCCTAGCCTCGCCTAATGCTCAGCCATTACCCTAGGTGCGCCTCCATCACACTCCCCTTATACCCCCCACCTTCCTGGTGCTCCTCCCTCCCTTATCCCATAGCTAATCCTCGCCTTGATCTCTAGCTTACAACTCACAGTCTCAACCCTGCTTCACCCTCTGCCTACACCTTCACCCGGCCTCCAGCTGCATTCCTCCTGCCACCCCAGTTAAGTTCTGCCTCATCCACCCCCTCCCTCACCATGTTTGGATAAACACACCATTGGCTCCTGAGTCCATAGGAAGTTAACGTTTCCGGAATGAAAGGTGGTGAGGACCTGACTGACATCCGCACCTCCTGGCGCTCGGGTTTCACTTTCTCTCCAAGAGGCGGAGCACAGGAAGTTTGGCTGAAGTGATACGAAAGAAGAGAAGGGATGAAAGAATAGGAAGGAGAGGAGGAGCTAAAAATAGGATTGAATAATTTGGGGGTAAAGAAGAGACGGTATAACAATAGCTTATGGTTAGGGAGAGATG
The DNA here is from genome assembly GCF_036320965.1 of Panulirus ornatus. Lineage (NCBI taxonomy): Eukaryota > Metazoa > Arthropoda > Malacostraca > Decapoda > Palinuridae > Panulirus > Panulirus ornatus. The sequence continues at coordinate 49,226,729 of NC_092227.1, forward strand.
ACTAAGAACGTTGTGTGACAGGAGGAAAATAAAGACGGAAAGATAATGATAAGAGAGGGAAAGAAGAACAGGAGATCGAGGGAGGAAGGAAGCTGAAAGGAAGAGTTTGATGTGTGTGAGGATGAAGGTAAACACAGGAAGGGAAGGGGAGGAGGTGAAAGGAGGTAGAACAAAGACACGAGAGATAAGTTGAGCCTAGACGTCAGAAATAGCTCAGAGCAGCATGGTTCTCGAGGTGTCTTACTGATCTTTCTGTACGAGTGGCTTGGGGATATGTCTGTGCTTGTGGCGGGGGATTTAATTACTCGCAACAGCTGTAGGTCATTAATCCATAATTCGTTCTGTTGGTCAAACATACCCACCATCATCTTAAGATAAGATACAGCAAACTTGGATTTCAAGAGGACAAGGAATTTCAAGAAGGTTTTAAGGGATTTCTCTCAGGTTAGTCATGTTGTGAATCTGATTTTGTATTTTGTTTTCTAAGTACAAGCAGAATGGAAATGATGTATGGTGACGTACAATCACATTTTATCTCATATTCTGTGTGAAAAAAATTGTTGTGGTTAATCTGTAAATCATGGAAGAAGTGTTTTGAGTATTCCTGATCTTACTTCTTCAGTGGTAACAAACTCAGAGAGATTGTGGGTATCCACATATTGTAGGTGTCCAGAGAAGCACTTAATATAATCAACTTATTAAACTTATACCTGGCAGAGGCCTCGCAAATCCAGTAAGACCATCATAGTATAGATTCCACCTGTCGTGATAACTGATAATTTATTTCATATGGTACAGAAATGGTCATCCGTAATGATAAACATTTCTCGTTGACAACAATGATGGCTCGGGTTTTATAACTCTTCACGTAGTGTGGAAGTGCTCGACTTTGAAACAGTATATTTGACGAGGAGATCAAGTTTTCTAACTGCTTTTTGTTTTCATTGATGACTTGGTTTTGTAACTGTGTTTACAACGAAGGTCAGGTCTTGTAGTGGTCTTTAGCTTTCTAGCTTTGCATATGATGAGGATCTTTTCGGTTCTGCAACCTTGTTCTGAATGAGAGAGACCCACTTCTGCAGTTTTGTCTACACTGAAGAACTGCATCCTCTCACAGATAGCGGTTATCTATGAACATTACTTTAGATCCACATTCTAATGAGTGATATCTCGTGACAACTCACAAGAGTAGTTGGCTGTTTGGGGCTTTGGGGCCAATCAACTGTCAGGGTCATTAAGTCGTCATCGTCAAGTTACATCCACCAACCGAAAAATATTTAAGCACCTTCAGGTATTAAGGATAATTCTAAGACCACATACACTATACTATGCATGTGACCCCTGAACTCCCACAGTGTTATTGAATATCTTGGCTCTGATAATTTCCTTCTGCTGAGCACACAAAGTAAAACTGTGGTGTCTGAACACATACGGTGGTTTGTAAAAGAAGGGTTTTTAAAGATGGACCGACGTAATATCTCAAACGATATTATAGTTTGATGGAAAGTTGTGATGTGAGGAAGTTTTTATGTCTGTGGATTCTCCCACCACCGCCCAGGGGAAACGTGTGGCCCAGTGGAGAGCTTTTAACTGGGTGTGGACCCCCTGTGTGAGTACTGGCTATATCCACCGACGTCCTGCTGATGATAAGGCCTTTCCACCTCGACCCCTGCTAAGGTCGAAGCTTTTCAACTGTGGCTTTACTTAGATCAGGGCCTCTCCACCATGGCCCTTGCTGAGGTCAAGGGGCCTCTCCACCACAGTCCCTAATGAGGTTCGAGTCTCTCCACTGTGACCCTTGCTGAAATCAGGGCCTCTCCACCACGGCCCCTAATGAGGTCAGGGTCTCACCTTAGTGGCCTCATCTAGAGTTCTGGGTCTCTCCACCACGACCTCTAGTAAGGCCTGAGCCTCTGCACCATGGCCCTTACTGAGGTCAAGCCCTTTCTACCATGACCTCCGTTAAGCCCTTAGAAATCCCTCTAACATCCTTGAAATTTCTTAACTTTGTTACAGTCTATAAACGCAGCGCAGATCGCTTAACTAATGAATTTTTAGAATTCTAACCCTGCGGAAACCCATTATGCCTTAGGAGCGCCCTGAAGCCAGACCCGACACCGTGCAAAAAACTGTAACCTCACGGGTTTCACTGCCCCTGTGGGAATCATTTCCTTTGTGAAAACTTTTCACGTACCGGAAAGAAAATCTCACTGTTCACCCTGAAATCACAGAAAACTCGATCACTCTCTGAAAGACGTCAATGTTTTTGAAAAACTCCGTTACGCTTTGTAAAACTCAAGCTTTTCACAAACCCCTAAGACTGAAGGCTCCGTACTTTGAAAACTTTTTATTTGAGACAATCTAACCCCGTGATAAAATTCAAATCCTTGAGAAATCTCCAGACTCGTTGAAAACCCAAACTCAATGAAAAATTGCTAACCATCGAAAGATCATCGAAACCCTTAAAAACCCCTAAATTCGTCAACCTCCCGAAAACCCTTTAACCCTTTAATAGTCTCCAAGCTTTTCAGAACCCTCCCCGCACCCTGATAACCCCCCCCAAAAAAAAATATCTAAATACAACGTTATCCTACGATGTCCTTTGATCTTTAGGGAACCTTCAAACCCTTCCTTTCTAACGATCTGAAAACTTCCTAACGAAGGAAAACTTCATTTCCTCGAAACTTAACCGGCTCCCTGCCTGAAAACCCTCAATACTTCGGAAACCCTTACGTCTACCATCGGAGGCTGCAAGACGCACCAGAAACCTCTCAAAATGTATGATTTGATGATAAACATCAGTTTCTTGCTTCGGATTAGAGTTATACATATCAGTCACGCAGTTGGTGGTTTGTATTTAGAAATGACGAAGACGTTCCATATGCGTAATACAAATATTGACGCAGAACTCTCGGCGTAGACAAATGTTTGAGGTACAACACGTTTCTCTCCCCAGTAAACTCTCCCACCATGAAACAAATGGAGAGAAATCTTCTCAGAGACACAGCACTAGAATTTACCGTACTTGAAAAATCGCCCTTCTTCTTCCTCTTCTTCTCTTTCTTTCTATTGTCTCCAGGGACGTCTCAAAGAATGATTCACTCTATGGAGCTTTTCTCTTCGTAGAAGAACACTTTATATCAGGACATGTGTCTTTTGCACTCGATTTGTCATAGCTCGATTTTCTGTGGGTGGAGTCGTGAGATTTTCTTTGCTTGCAGCCGGCCAGAGAAGGCGAGCGGAAGGTAGAAAGTGGGAAGAAAAAGTTTCTCATAAATGCACAGCGATGCAAGGATGGATTCGCCCGGGAGTATCCAGACAAGAACAGGGATGATGCTGGTATAGAGAGATCATCATCCCGACATGACCTCTGGCAGTCACGGAAAATCAGTTGTCACCTTAATGGATTTTAGAGTGGTCTGTATTACAGCTACTTGGTTGTTCGTGTATTGCTAGTTATAGTTGATATGTTGTTGCCACTTCTAAGACCTGCCTAAGCATGACCTTGTACTTAGCACGCTGGGATACACGAGCGCAGAGCATTTCAGTGTAAACTGATGAGGTATGCAAATGCAAACTCGTTGTAGTGCCATACACATGATTTAAACTTACTACCGTTTGACATACAACCAAACATGTTTATGTACAGGTATTCAAGAGATTGTTCTGAGAGAAGTCAGCATCAAAGACTCTTCCATCATATCGTACTATCACAGTACACGACCACCTTCTTTGACCATCAAAAGTCACACAGGAATGTTCTTCTTGTAGCTGTATCATTCCTAGTCTCGTTGGAATACTCTTTAGCATCTTCATCCCTACATCATGTACTGATGTGAGGATGACCCGCAGTTGGTGCCGCCGATGGACTACGGTTATACATCAGGCACAGACATATATTCAGGTACCAGTTATGGGGACAGGTTTCCATATCCAGGTTGGGTTTGTTCAAAATGAAAATATCAAAGTAGCATTTGTTTTGCAGGTGGTGATAGACTCGCCTTTTAAAGGAAGACACCAGAGGAATCACGAAAATATACAGAAAGTAGAGAGTTCCATAGTCTAACTGTACAAGCAAAGCAGAGCGTCGAATCGGCTGGCTCTTTGATATATGTCGTATCGTAACTTCCAGTCTTGTTGTTATTACAGCTATTGTGTCTGGCCAGGACCTGGTGAGTAGAAGGCCTGTTCACTGTGGTGCATCGTATTTTCCGTGCTGATGGATGCTGAGCTCTGAAAACCTCTCGCCAGAGTAACTAACCATATTATTGTATTCGAAAACCACTGTTCTTCCACGTTGAACCTGAACGACGCAATGTCATGTTATAGCTTCGCGTCTGTGGTGCCACGACCTACTAATGTAATTTGTATCTTGGTAGCGTTGCTTTCACTGCAGGTCATATGATGTTGGTAGCGGTGTGAGTGTTGCTTGGTGTGCCGCTGGCTCCGCTCCTCCTGTAGTCTCTCCTCTGGTGAGGTTGGTCTCCCACTCTCTACTCCCCCGCAGCATGCAGTCTGGTGTCGACACTTGCCTTTCACTACGCCGGGAGTAGATCCTGGGTCGCTTTCGCTCTACCATACTGAGGAATGTCCGCTCGTACAGCGGAGTATCCTGGTTGAGCTCCTGCTGTAAGTCCTTGAGCGTGAAAGTACAAACCTCGGATATAATGGCTTGACCTTCGACCTGACCCTTAAAGGTCAAGACAAAGGTCATAAGACCATATCCAGGAGCCGTCCCGTCGTACCTTAATGGGTCGTATCACCGTGCTGACGGGATTAAACTATCTCTTGATCTGAGAGGTCTCGTGTTCCACGTCCGGACAATTACGTATCCGGATGATCATATAAAGCGAGGTTGTTTACCCGCAGTGTTCATCACTAGTGGAATAGTGCGGATAAATGACATGTTCTTCACTGAACTGTGTGTTGTGTGATGATGTTTTCCCTGAGACATAAATGTCTTCCCACGAGGAAATTGTTAAGGTCTTACACTCGTACTTTCCATTGTGACCGCCTCCACCTCCCACTCTCATGACCATATTGGATAAAATGGTGGAAGCTGATACCCCCTGAGTCTCTGTGTTAGGAATGCGGTTATTTAGGTATAGAAAGACTAACGTACGTGAATAGATACATAAAATATGGGAATGCTTGTGTCACTCGAATGTTGGGTCTCTAAACTGGTCATGTTGTCACCTCTGGTGGAGCAGAGGGACGAGTCACGAGTGGTATGAGCTGTCATGTACCAAGGAGCGAAATTATGAGCCTTCTCAATTGCTCAGATCATAGGGTCACCACTTGTACGGTAATTTCCACAGTTCATCAGTCGTAGGTTCTTGGTCAAGGGAAACAAAACTTTAACCCAGAGTGTGGCGATGTAGGAGCTGGGACCTTATAGTCCCCATATATTTCCAGTGGCATGTGACGACATTGAACTAATTTCAGTGAGTAGATTTTGCTATCAGTTTACGCCTAAAGGTCTGTTTTTCCCAAGACTTTGGCCTTCTAAAACCATCACAGTAACAGCAGGGTTTAAAACCTATACCCATTATGGATGCCACATTGCACCTTCAACCGATGCAAAAAGCTGCACCTCACCTTAACCTTTACCTTGCTAACCCCACCTTCTATGGGGCTTCTGGAGCACTCAGGAGGCAGGCCATGTTTACCGGGCGGAACCACAGGTCAAGAAGTGTGATGATGTTGTGTGTATGTCTTTACTGGGAGGAAATGCAGAACAATGGAGGAGTAAGGTTTCACTGCCTGCAGTATGAAAGTTGCATCATGGGAATGAGGGACCTTGTGATGTGCTGAGCCAGTGTTTGTAATACTGGAGGGATAGGCGGTGTCCAGAAGGCAGAGAAGAAAGCGTAACACGTACATGCCTGCGAAACGAAGTTCCATTATAGAGTATATCTGGTTGAGTGGTGTTCATCAGTTGGATGGAAGGGCGATAGCCTAGGTCATTATGGTGAGTACATGTTTGGTTAGTGACGTGTCAGCTGGGAAGGAAGGAGGATCTGTAGGTTTAGGTTGCGAAAGTGTGACACATGGGTAAATTTTTTTGCCTGTACATTCTACATGGGGGTTGGTGTTTCTTATGAAATGTTATGGACTGGAGGAGGGCCAAGGACTTTTTCGAAGAAATGAGTGCCGAGTTTATTGACATAAGACTGTCCTCGAATAATTTTTGTTTCGATATGTAAATGCTGAATGTATATCGGCAGCCGATTATTATGATACGAGCTTTATTTTTTGTGCTTTGCAACTTTGTTACATTTGCTTGTGACAAGGTCGATGACCAGGCAGACGAGGAGTAGTTAGGGTGAAGTAGATTAATTGTTTTCAGAGGCTACTACAGGGTTCTTTTCCTTGTTCAAACCTGGTGCCGGCAATTGTGCCTGTGTGTTTGTGTTTGCGTTGTGAGGAGTGAATGTCAGATGTGTTTCGTACGGGATGCTCAGCATGGTCAGTTAACTTGAGTGCTATATATATATATATATATATATATATATATATATATATATATATATATATGGAAACTACAAATAACCAGGCAAAGGTGAAGGGTCATGCCGTTGTACTCAAACGTTTAAGAACAAAATACTGCGACCTCCTGTCGTTGGATAGTCGTTAAACAGGATCCTCAGATGTCATTCAAACATCCTACATGTATCTTAAATATTTTTCGGACTGCATTAACTACCGGCCGTTAGCCATCAAGTAAAACCCCGAGAACACGTCGTAAATAACACTGCGTTGAACAGTTTCGTGAATGTTTCCATTGCGATTTCATCTCTCCACGGCTGGTCGGTCATTGCTGCTCAACCCTCACCATGTGCGGTGTTGATTCAGCACAGTCATATACATGAAACGTGGGAGAAAGTTTACCATATGTCGCCGCCTGACGCTGGAACAGAGAAGAAAGGAAAGGACGTGGAACCCCGGTGGGTAAAGGAGTAACATCTGGCGTGGGGGAGGTTGAACGCTTCCCTACCAGCCACCCTCGGGTGTGTAGTCTCACCTCAGTGTTTTGTTTCATTACACTTGTCGAGATATTGTTCGTCATGAGTCAAAATTTTCTTTTCCATGGTAATGTTAAGAGACATATTCCTAATATCTGATATTTTCTGAGTTTATTTAGGAAGTATTGTTTTCATTTTACGTTCTGAATTTTATCTCTAAAAATGAGAAATACTGTAACAATTACAAACATATACGAATTACCGTGTAAGTTGCCTGGAAACAGCTCGTTCATCGTCTGAGTGGCCCCAGTTAAGGAAATAATGATTGATTGTGGCGATATCTTTCAATTTTTCTTCGGATGTATTAAATGATTAATGAATTTCTCGTTTTCTTTCGACTCATGTTCATACGTTTGTTGCGAAGTACGAGTCATGGAAGTAGACCTGTCGACTGACGAAGCGCGAAGAAGGTTATGTACAAAAATTTCATGGAACTGGTGTACTTTGATTAACATGTGGGACCTGTACACTTGAACCGTACTTTGTTATACATTACCATCATCTCGTGAGGTCGCTAAGAAACGGCTGTTCTGTTTGGTTCAGTTGTACCGTCTGTATACGACTCTTGTGTGCGAGAGGTAACGCCTACCTCTTCCACAGAGAGAGGGTTAGTGTGTATAACGTAATACATACAACTTTATTCTGAATCACACAGGAAACCGTCGCTCCTGAGATTACGAGCTGAATGTTCTCACTTTTAGGTATTATTGTTTTCATTCCGTTTTCTTTGCCTCATTGTTTGTATTTCTGAATCAATATTCGGAAAGTCATGTTTTGTTTATAATGACGAAGATAATTTTACGTACATCCGAGAAAGGTGAAGTTTGATATATTAAGTTTTTTTGTGTGCGTGTCTACGAGTCATGTGATGTTATGTGCATATATATATATATATATATATATATATATATATATATATATATATATATATATATATATATATATATAAAGATTTTGCACCTGAAACTCCGGCAAATTTATTGTGCACGTCGTGCTCATGCTATGTACTCACTTTTTCCCTCTCTAGCGAGCTAGTGCTAGGATCGTTCGAAGACTGGCCTCACCTGCTTACGTCCACTCTCTAACTGTCTCGTATAATGTACCCAAACCAGAGCCCCCTACCTACAGCCAAGCTCCACAGACCTTTCGTTGGTCTTTCCTGAAAATTTCATGTTTCAGTTTCAGCCCTGACGATATAAATATACGAAATCGCTCGACATTTCATATTTTCCGTTTCCTTGTGTGTGTATATATATATATATATATATATATATATATATATATATATATATATATATATATATCGTCCCGGATGTGGATGTTTGTGGGCGTTTTCGTTTCAGTGTTGAAGAAAAAAGTCCACATACCTCTGGTTCAAGTGGTCTTTTTCTGCGAAGTTTTCAAGCATGTTACCAGCTCTCTCTCTCTCTCTCTCTCTCTCTCTCTCTCTCTCTCTCTCTCTCTCTCTCTCTCTCTCTCTCTCTCTCTCTCTCCCCGCCAGGTCCAACAAGACACGCAAGATCACATCAGTACATGATATATCCTGGCCGGCGCTGCTGTACCACCAGTGTATTGGAATGATTTTCGATCTAGTCAACTGGCATGGATGAAGCAGTGAATGCTTTTTCTACTGGGATTCGATCAAGGTTTCTCATTTCCCCTGTGTTGGGGTGTATCGTACCGACAGTCGTTATCAGAGTTTTTGCACTGGATTTCTTCCTCGGAGACAGGTGTCTGGTTTATTTTTAAGGGGTGGTGCTGTATTTCTCGTGTATGTTTCAGGAGGGAAAGTCATTGTCTTTGGCCTTACGGTGTCGAACTCGTCAGCGTGTCTGGGTCGTACCTCAGGCCCTTGTGAAAGCGTAGTTTCATGCCAACTTTGTGCTCGGAGCTTTTTCTGTTGTCTCGTGAAAGCAAGTCTGAGACAATATGTTGGAGCCAGCCAGACACCCAGGTGAGATCAAGGGTAGATTTTCTCTCTCTCTCTGACACCATTGATCTTGATGGTAATGGTGGTAATGGCTGTTCTTGGTTCATGATGAAGTACTGGTAGTTGTGTGTTGTGATTGTAGTAGGATATGATTGTCTTTTTTTTGGTTTTTGTTGTGACGTTCTTATTGTGTGGTTGTTAAGGAGGTTGTTGGTGGGTGTGATGGTGGTGGTTCAGGGGGTTGTTGGTGGGTACGATGGTGGTGGTTCAGGGGGTTGTTGGTGGGTGTGATGGTGGTGGTTCAGGGGGTTGTTGGTGGGTGTGATGGTGGTGGTTCAGGAGGTTGTTGGTGGGTGTGATGGTGGTGGTTCAGGGGGTTGTTGGTGGGTGTGATGGTGGTGGTTCAGGGGGTTGTTGGTGGGTGTGATGGTGGTGGTTCAGGGGGTTGTTGGTGGGTGTGATGGTGGTGGTTCAGGAGGTTGTTGGTGGGTGTGATGGTGGTGGTTCAGGAGGTTGTTGGTGGGTGTGATGGTGGTGGTTCAGGGGGTTGTTGGTGGGTACGATGGTGGTGGTTCAGGGGGTTGTTGGTGGGTGTGATGGTGGTGGTTCAGGGGGTTGTTGGTGGGTGTGATGGTGGTGGTTCAGGGGGTTGTTGGTGGGTGTGATGGTGGTGGTTCAGGGGGTTGTTGGTGGGTGTGATGGTGGTGGTTCAGGGGGTTGTTGGTGGGTGTGATGGTGGTGGTTCAGGGGGTTGTTGGTGGGTGTGATGGTGGTGGTTCAGGGGGTTGTTGGTGGGTGTGATGGTGGTGGTTCAGGAGGTTGTTGGTGGGTGTGATGGTGGTGGTTCAGGGGGTTGTTGGTGGGTGTGATGGTGGTGGTTCAGGGGGTTGTTGGTGGGTGTGATGGTGGTGGTTCAGGGGGTTGTTGGTGGGTGTGATGGTGGTGGTTCAGGAGGTTGTTGGTGGGTGTGATGGTGGTGGTTCAGGGGGTTGTTGGTGGGTGTGATGGTGGTGGTTCAGGGGGTTGTTGGTGGGTGTGATGGTGGTGGTTCAGGGGGTTGTTGGTGGGTGTGATGGTGGTGGTTCAGGAGGTTGTTGGTGGGTGTGATGGTGGTGGTTCAGGGGGTTGTTGGTGGGTGTGATGGTGGTGGTTCAGGGGGTTGTTGGTGGGTGTGATGGTGGTGGTTCAGGGGGTTGTTGGTGGGTGTGATGGAGGTGGTTCAGGGGGTTGTTGGTGGGTGTGATGGTGGTGGTTCAGGGGGTTGTTGGTGGGTGTGATGGTGGTGGTTCAGGGGGTTGTTGGTGGGTGTGATGGTGGTGGTTCAGGGGGTTGTTGGTGGGTGTGATGGTGGTGGTTCAGGGGGTTGTTGGTGGGTGTGATGGAGGTGGTTCAGGGGGTTGTTGGTGGGTGTGATGGTGGTGGTTCAGGGGGTTGTTGGTGGGTGTGATGGTGGTGGTTCAGGGGGTTGTTGGTGGGTGTGATGGTGGTGGTTCAGGAGGTTGTTGGTGGGTGGGATGGTGGTGGTTCAGGGGGTTGTTGGTGGGTGTGATGGTGGTGGTTCAGGGGGTTGTTGGTGGGTGTGATGGTGGTGGTTCAGGGGGTTGTTGGTGGGTGTGATGGAGGTGGTTCAGGGGGTTGTTGGTGGGTGTGATGGTGGTGGTTCAGGAGGTTGTTGGTGGGTGTGATGGAGGTGGTTTCAAGTGTTGATGACGGGAGTGGTTACGATCGTAAGGATGGCTGACATACTGGTAGAGGTGATAGATACGTAGATTTTGCAACTAATGTTTTTTTTTTGTATGTTATCTGAGACGGCATGGGCAGCTGAAGCCTTAATTGATCAAGGCCATCCCATTAACGCTCTGTATGTAAATATATATATATATATATATATATATATATATATATATATATATATATATATATATATATATATATATATATATATATATATATATTTTTTTTTTAATTTTCCAAAAGAAGGAACAGAGAAGAGGGCCAGGTGAGGATATTCCCTCAGAGGCCCAGTCCTCTGTTCTTAACGCTACCTCGCTATCGCGGGAAATGGCGAATAGTATGAAAAAAAAAAAAAATATATATATATATATATGCATACGAACAACCTCCAACAGCCAGGATCGAACCCGGGACCCCTGTGCCACAGGCGGGAATGCACCGCTAGGCTATGGGCCTGGCTAATAGGAAATAACTATTCGAATACTATGTACTCAAATACCTTTCGTCTGACGTTGGTGAGCAATAGGGTCTACACCGGTCATTTCCCAACAGGCGCACATAGCCAGCAGATAGCATTTTACCTAACCTAACTGTACAACGCGGAGGTAAGACGAAGGGTATTCGAATACATAGCAGTCGAATAGTCATATCTTATTAGCCAGGCCCATAACCTAGCGGTAGCATTCCCGCCTGTGGCACTGGGGTCCCGGGTTCGATCCTGGTTGTTGGAGGTTTGTATGTGATATATATATATATATATATATATATATATATATATATATATATATATATATATATATATCTTTCTTTTAAACTATTCGCCATTTCCCGCATTAGCGAGGTAGCGTTAAGAACAGAGGACTGGGTCTTTTTTGGAATATCCTCACCTGGCCCCCTCTGTTCCTTCTTTTGGAAAATTAAAAAAAAAAAAGAGAGGGGAGGATTTCCAGCCCCCCGCGCTCTCCCCTTTTAGTCGCCTTCTACGACACGCAGGGAATACGTGGGAAGTATTCTTAATCCCCCATATTTTTTTTTTTTTTTTTTTTTTTGCTTTGTCGCTGTCTCCCGCGTTTGCGAGATAGCGCAAGGAAACAGACGAAAGAAATGGCCCAACCCACCCCCATACACATGTATATACATACGTCCACACACGCAAAATATACATACCTACACAGCTTTCCATGGTTTACCTCAGACGCTTCACATGCCCTGATTCAATCCACTGACAGCACGTCAACCCCGGTATACCACATCGATCCAATTCACTCTATTCCTTGCCCTCCTTTCACCCTCCTGCATGTTCAGGCCCCGATCACACAAAATCTTTTTCACTCCATCTTTCCACCTCCAATTTGGTCTCCCACTTCTCCTCGCTCCCTCCACCTCCGACACATATATCCTCTTGGTCAATCTTTCCTCACTCATTCTCTCCATGTGCCCAAACCACTTCAAAACACCCTCTTCTGCTCTCTCAACCACGCTCTTTTTATTTCCACACATCTCTCTTACCCTTACGTTACTTACTCGATCAAACCACCTCACACCACACATTGTCCTCAAACATCTCATTTCCAGCACATCCATCCTCCTGCGCACAACTCTATCCATAGCCCACGCCTCGCAACCATACAACATTGTTGGAACCACTATTCCTTCAAACATACCCATTTTTGCTTTCCGAGATAATGTTCTCGACTTCCACACATTCTTCAAGGCTCCCAGAATTTTCGCCCCCTCCCTCACCCTATGATCCACTTCCGCTTCCATGGTTCCATCCGCTGCCAGATCCACTCCCAGATATCTTAGACACTTCACCTCCTCCAGTTTTTCTCCATTCAAACTTACCTCCCAATTGACTTGACCCTCAACCCTACTGTACCTAATAACCTTGCTCTTATTCACATTTACTCTTAACTTTCTTCTTTCACACACTTTATCAAACTCAGTCACCAGCTTCTGCAGTTTCTCACATGAATCAGCCACCAGCGCTGTATCATCAGCGAACAACAACTGACTCACTTCCCAAGCTCTCTCATCCCCAACAGACTTCATACTTGCCCCTCTTTCCAAAACTCTTGCATTCACCTCCCTAACAACCCCATCCATAAACAAATTAAACAACCATGGAGACATCACACACCCCTGCCGCAAACCTACATTCACTGAGAACCAATCACTTTCCTCTCTTCCTACACGTACACATGCCTTACATCCTCGATAAAAACTTTTCACTGCTTCTAACAACTTGCCTCCCACACCATATATTCTTAATACCTTCCACAGAGCATCTCTATCAACTCTATCATATGCCTTCTCCAGATCCATAAATGCTACATACAAATCCATTTGCTTTTCTAAGTATTTCTCACATACATTCTTCAAAGCAAACACCTGATCCACACATCCTCTACCACTTCTGAAAGCACACTGCTCTTCCCCAATCTGATGCTCTGTGCATGCCTTCACCCTCTCAATCAATATATATATATATATACCACAACCAGGATTCGAACCTATGCGCTCGACCCTGGGCGGCCCGTGAATGCGTCACGGGTCAGGAACGCTAACCGCTACACCGCTGGAGTCCATAACATCATTTGTGTTGCTGTAATCGATGTGTTAGTTTGCGGGAGGCGGTGTTGGTATTATGTAATTGTGCTGTGGGAGGTGACGGTGTTCACTGTGTGTGTTGAGGGTGGTGAGGATGAGGGTGAGGGTGTCATGTGATTACCTGGGGATGGCAGCCTTGACGGTGATAAGGATGATAAAGTGGTCATAATTATGGCGATGGAGAAAGTGATAATGACGTCAATGCCTGTGGGTGTGTTGATGGGCACGGTGGTCGCCTCTAGGTGGGTGTTTCAGCATGTTGGAGCTTTTGATAAAGGCAGGTAATGTTGGTGCTTAAGATGGCGTTGGCGGTGGGCGGTTGGTGGTAATGGTGGTGACTTTAATGTATGGGGGAGATTGCTGGAGGAAGACGTTCTCTCAAGTCATCTGGAAATGATGGCCTTTGTCGTGACAGTGTGAACAGTTAGTTTCCGTGCGACAGAAAGAGAGAATCTGCAAGAGAGAGGCTCTTGCTATGACCCACAGACCGTGACGTCTCACGGAGATCCTATTTCGCTGTTTAATTGCCTAGAAAATAAGGTGTTTCATCCTGTTATTTTCTGGAGCTATTGTGGAAGACGATGAATCCACACATCGCACTAGGGAAGTGATTCTGAAGACATATTGCTGCATTTCATTATCACAATCATGAGCTTTCGTTTACATTGTTAGGTTTAATGGCAGTCATTTACTTAAGGTCATACTTAAGGTCATACTTTAGGTCATACTTAAGGTCATACTTAAGGTCATACTTTAGGTCATACTTAAGGTCATACGTAAATTCACCAAAGTACAAAAGTCCTGTACCATCTGCATGCGTTAAGTTTGATCTAATGGCAGAATATTTCTAACTGATCAGTGAACCAGAAATTGTAAAATACAGTAAACTTTTATTTGTGGAAAAGTAGATTTTTTTCTTTTTTCGTCTATACTGATATAATCAAACGTGTTATCTGTTGGTGATTCATACAAACCAGAATTTCAGGGAAGAAACGAAAGACTTTCTAGCACGGCTGCGAAGCAATAAAATTCATTTCGAACTTAAATCCTGTTTCTTCCTGTAACTCTTAACTACCATTATTTTTCTGTTCCACCTCCTGCCCTCCTGGCTCTGCGAAGTGTACAGCTCACTTCGAAGACATGAATTCTTATCCAGACACATCACAACTACTCCCTCAACACCTGAGTCTGTTGTTTGCGTTTGATCCTATGTGACATGTTTGTCTTGTCTCGCCCTTACTAAGTTTATTTGATCAGACTCTCTCTTCACCACCACTCCTCCCCCGGCTGCCCGTCTCTCCGTCAATATTGGCACTTCCGTACCGTTGACCGGACGCACTTGTAAAATTTCTTTCTTTTTCTTTCCTTGGGGAGAGAACTGGCCCTTGGAGGATGATATTTCTACCTCTGCTAGGAGAATACCAGAGGTTATTTTCGTGAGAATAGGGGTATGCATGGCCTCCTCCGTGAACACTGTCTCTTCTTCCAATCCGTTGTTCGGAACTCTTGTTCTGAGGCATTCGAGAAAGGGACTTGATCTCTAAGCTCCACTCTTTTGGCTTTCCTTACTCTCTTCTCTTGCATTTAGCTTTCTGTTTGGACGGTCTGTTTCCGTAATGATTGATTGATCAACCTCTCTCTCTCTCTCTGCACCTTAGTTTTCATTCCTGTCTCCCAAGCTCTTCCTCCTTTTTATCAACTATTTACTTTCTTCATCAGATAAGTAAATACACTTATACACTTCAAGAGCAATGTTACGTACATTCCTTCCCTGTCTTCCAATATGCTGCAACTTCTCTTACTAGATCAATGTCTCGTCTCGTCTCGATTTCCTTCATACTTCAGGCTTGAACAGGGTATCCCACTTAGGTAAGCGGAACTCAGTATGTTCCCATCTGTCTTTTTGAAACCACTTCATACTTTCCCATCTCCTTGATGGCTCTAGAATTCCACCCTCACGATTATAAACAGACTTGGTATCAGTATAACGTCTCATCCATCACTTCTTTAAAACACTAAGTCTTATTCATATACCAAAAATTATTCTCTTATTAGTAATTGATTCGATTATGCACAAGAGCAGATTCGTCTTTCTGTGGAGAACGAATCTGGGAGAGTCGTATCTCTGTGCACTTACTTGATACGAAGCGAACCAAAATCAATCCGACTTACCGTCTCCTTTAGTCTGACGGCCAAACTTCACCCACTTGCCCTACTCTACAATGTCGGTTCTCTTTTCGTCTTGTGTAATTACACTGCTCCCGAGAACTAGCTGCATGCATGTCTCCGTATAGGTAGGCTACATAATACCGGGCAGGCCATGGTCTGGCGTGATCAAGTGACTGGTGGCATTCCAGGACGCGCCGTTGAAATGTCTGTCTCGCTCTGCACGATGGGGAACTTAATGAAACGCTGGTCCATCTCATTTCTTCCTAAGTTATGATCTGCCACCTTTTAGAAGGCGTGTCATTTTCTTCTTTTAATGCTCATGATTTTTTCCTTCTTTTTCTGTATTTCTTGGTCTCTTTAGTCATCTTTTAATTGTAAGGCAACGGCCGGACTTTCAGCCGAGTCTGGAGCTTGCGACATCAAGAGGAGAAAAGACTTTAAAGACTTGCCCACACGTTTGATTTTCCAGTCACATGTTATAAAGTACCTCAGCTTTTGTCTCTCGTCTCAGATTGTGAGACTCATTCTTTGGGGTAGATGTTAGCTTCCAACCTCTTCATTGATCAGATACAAAGGTACAGAAAGGATTACAATCAGCAACAGACGGTTGGATCCTTTAGAGTTTATGATAGTGAAGGAGATCGAACACTCCGGGATTAGTATAGTAAGAGTAAACTATACAGATGACTTAAGGAGAAATACTTGCTGACTGTACAAGTAATTACGGAGGCGAGAGTAATGTCACTCATGATTACAAGCGAAGTAGTCGTCAACTTTATGATTAAAGGTATTTATATGGTTGCTTTCAAAGACTCATTTTAGCGATCATTTCGTAATTCAATAATCATGTCGAAGAAAAAGTAATTTGTGTCTTTCGTAGTAAAGCGTTTGCCCACGAATTTGTACTCATTAACGAGAGTGAAACCAGACAAAGCTAGCCTTAGATAATCCTAGTGATCGATATTATCAAAGACTGATAATTCTCAAAACTTGTTTCAAATCATCTTTGAACCTTCTGACTACAATGTTAACCTTAACAATTTACGAGATGGCGATTTTAGTCTCCATAACCTTTGAACTTAGGCAGACCTGCACAACGGTACTGCTGCCGTTGTTAGAGAGAGAGAGAGAGAGAGAGAGAGAGAGAGAGAGAGAGAGAGAGAGAGAGAGAGAGAGAGAGAGGGATGCTCTGACCCGATATATAGCACAGGAAACCCCCCAGTGGAGGCGCCGGTGCTGTGCCATTGTGTTTCAGCGAGGTCACCCAGATGAGACTCCCCTACTTCCTCTTACTTTATGTATCAGTAGATTATGCTGACAGAGAGAGACACTGGCCTGCCGTATGGCGGACAGGAATGTTGGTCGTGTGTCACGGGACGTAAATCTTGTGTACCAGTGATAGAGGAAATACAGTAGTGATATTTTTTTTTTTTTTTTTTGCTTTGTCGCTGTCTCCCGCGTTTGCGAGGTAGCGCAAGGAAACAGACGAAAGAAATGGCCCAACCCACCCCCATACACATGTATATACATACGTCCACACACGCAAATATACATACCTACACAGCTTTCCATGGTTTACCCCAGACGCTTCACATGCCCTGATTCAATCCACTGACAGCACGTCAACCCCGGTATACCACATCGCTCCAATTCACTCTATTCCTTGCCCTCCTTTCACCCTCCTGCATGTTCAGGCCCCGATCACACAAAATCTTTTTCATTCCATCTTTCCACCTCCAATTTGGTCTCCCTCTTCTCGTTCCCTCCACCTCCGACACATATATCCTCTTGGTCAATCTTTCCTCACTCATTCTCTCCATGTGCCCAAACCATTTCAAAACACCCTCTTCTGCTCTCTCAACCACGCTCTTTTTATTTCCACACATCTCTCTTACCCTTACGTTACTTACTCGATCAAACCACCTCACACCACACATTGTCCTCAAACATCTCATTTGCAGCACATCCATCCTCCTGCGCACCACTCTATCCATAGCCCACGCCTCGCAACCATACAACATTGTTGGAACCACTATTCCTTCAAACATACCCATTTTTGCTTTCCGAGATAATGTTCTCGACTTCCACACATTCTTCAAGGCTCCCAGAATTTTCGCCCCCTCCCCCATCCTATGATATATATATGTATATATTTTTATTTTTTTATTATACTTTGTCGCTGTCTCCCGCGTTTGCGAGGTAGCGCAAGGAAACAGACGAAAGAAATGGCCCAACCCCCCCCCCCCATACACATGTATATACATACGTCCACACACGCAAATATACATACCTACACAGCTTTCCATGGTTTACCCCAGACGCTTCACATGCCTTGATTCAATCCACTGACAGCACGTTAACCCCGGTATACCACATCGCTCCAATTCACTCTATTTCTTGCCCTCCTTTCACCCTCCTGCATGTTCAGGCCCCGATCACACAAAATCTTTTTCACTCCATCTTTCCACCTCCAATTTGGTCTCCCTCTTCTCCTCGTTCCCTCCACCTCCGACACATATATCCTCTTGGTCAATCTTTCCTCACTCATTCTCTCCATGTGCCCAAACCACTTCAAAACACCCTCTTCTGCTCTCTCAACCACGCTCTTTTTATTTCCACACATCTCTCTTACCCTTACGTTACTCACTCGATCAAACCACTTCACACCACACATTGTCCTCAAACATCTCATTTCCAGCACATCCATCCTCCTGCGCACAACTCTATCCATAGCCCACGCCTCGCAACCATACAACATTGTTGGAACCACTATTCCTTCAAACATACCCATTTTTGCTTTCCGAGATAATGTTCTCGACTTCCACACATTCTTCAAGGCCCCCAGAATTTTCGCCCCCTCCCCCACCCTATGATCCACTTCCGCTTCCATGGTTCCATCCGCTGCCAGATCCACTCCCAGATATCTAAAACACTTCACTTCCTCCAGTTTTTCTCCATTCAAACTCACCTCCCAATTGACTTGACCCTCAACCCTACTGTACCTAATAACCTTGCTCTTATTCACATTTACTCTTAACTTTCTTCTTCCACACACTTTACCAAACTCAGTCACCAGCTTCTGCAGTTTCTCACATGAATCAGCCACCAGCGCTGTATCATCAGCGAAGAACAACTGACTCACTTCCCAAGCTCTCTCATCCCCAACAGACTTCATACTTGCCCCTCTTTCCAAAACTCTTGCATTTACCTCCCTAACAACCCCATCCATAAACAAATTAAACAGCCATGGAGACATCACACACCCCTGCCGCAAACCTACATTCACTGAGAACCAATCACTTTCCTCTCTTCCTACACGTACACATGCCTTACATCCTCGATAAAAACTTTTCACTGCTTCTAACAACTTGCCTCCCACACCATATATTCTTAATACCTTCCACAGAGCATCTCTATCAACTCTATCATATGCCTTCTCCAGATCCATAAATGCTACATACAAATCCATTTGCTTTTCTAAGTATTTCTCACATACATTCTTCAAAGCAAACACCTGATCCACACATCCTCTACCACTTCTGAAACCACACTGCTCTTCCCCAATCTGATGCTCTGTACATGCCTTCACCCTCTCAATCAATACCCTCCCATATAATTTACCAGGAATACTCAACAAACTTATACCTCTGTAATTTGAGCACTCACTCTTATCCCCTTTGCCTTTGTACAATGGCACTATGCACGCATTCCGCCAATCCTCAGGCACCTCACCATGAGTCATACATACATTAAATAACCTTACCAACCAGTCAGCAATACAGTCACCCCCTTTTTTAATAAATTCCACTGCAATACCATCCAAACCTGCTGCCTTGCCAGCTTTCATCTTCCGCAAAGCTTTCACTACCTCTTCTCTGTTTACCAAATCATTTTCCCTAACCCTCTCACTTTGCACATCACCTCGACCAAAACACCCTATATCTGCCACTCTATCATCAAACACATTCAACAAACCTTCAAAATACTCACTCCATCTCCTTCTCACATCACCACTACTTGTTATCACCTCCCCATATGCGCCCTTCACTGAAGTTCCCATTTGCTCCCTTGTCTTACGCACTTTATTTACCTCCTTCCAGAACATCTTTTTATTCTCCCTAAAATTTAATGATACTCTCTCACCCCAACTCTCATTTGCCCTTTTTTTTCACCTCTTGCACCTTTCTCTTGACCTCCTGTCTCTTTCTTTTATACATCTCCCACTCAATTGCATTTTTTCCCTGCAAAAATCGTCCAAATGCCTCTCTCTTCTCTTTCACTAATAATCTTACTTCTTCATCCCACCACTCACTACCCTTTCTAATCAACCCACCTCCCACTCTTCTCATGCCACAAGCATCTTTTGCGCAATCCATCACTGATTCCCTAAATACATCCCATTCCTCCCCCACTCCCCTTACTTCTATTGTTCTCACCTTTTTCCATTCTGTACTCAGTCTCTCCTGGTACTTCCTCACACAGGTCTCCTTCCCAAGCTCACTTACTCTCACCACCCTCTTCACCCCAACATTCACTCTTCTTTTCTGAAAACCCATACAAATCTTCACCTTAGCCTCCACAAGATAATGATCAGACATCCCTCCAGTTGCACCTCTCAGCACATTAACATCCAAAAGTCTCTCTTTCGCGCGCCTGTCAATTAACACGTAATCCAATAACGCTCTCTGGCCATCTCTCCTACTTACATACGTATACTTATGTATATCTCGCTTTTTAAACCAGGTATTCCCAATCATCAGTCCTTTTTCAGCACATAAATCTACAAGCTCTTCACCATTTCTATTTACAACACTGAACACCCCATGTATACCAATTATTCCCTCAACTGCCACATTACTCACCTTTGCATTCAAATCATCCATCACTATAACCCGGTCCCGTGCATCAAAACCACTAACACACTCATTCAGCTGCTCCCAAAACACTTGCCTCTCATGATCTTTCTTCTCATGCCCGGGTGCAGATGCACCAATAATCACCCACCTCTCTCCATCAACTTTCAGTTTACCCATATTAATCGAGAATTTACTTTCTTACATTCTATCACATACTCCCACAAGTCCTGTTTCAGGAGTATTGCTACTCCTTCCCTTGCTCTTGTCCTCTCACTAACCCCTGACTTTACTCCCCAGACATTCCCAAACCACTCTTCCCCTTTACCCTTGAGCTTCGTTTCACTCAGAGCCAAAACATCCAGGTTCCTTTCCTCAAACATACTACCTATCTCTCCTTTTTTCACATCTTGGTTACATCCACACACATTTAGGCACCCCACTCTGAGCCTTCGAGGAGGATGAGCACTCCTCGCGTGACTCCTTCTTCTGTTTCCCATTTTAGAAAGTTAATACAAGGAGGGGAGGATTTCTGGCCCCCCGCTCCCGTCCCCTCTAGTCGCTTTCTACGACACGCGAGGAATACGTGGGAAGTATTCTTTCACCCCTATCCCCAGGGATAATATACACATATATATACATATACACACACACATACATATATATACATACGAAAAAAGTAAGAAATAATTTAGAAAACTGAAACTTCTAGCTTGAAATGAAATGAGAAAATGAATGTCACATAATATATATATATATATATATATATATATATATATATATATATATATATATATATATATATATATAGTTAATGAGATGCCTCAGTTGCCCGTGCTGTCTCATTTCATATAAAAAAGATCTGTATAATGAAGGCCGTTTAATACATTGTTCATAATCATCAAAGTCTTTGATAATCTAGATCAATGATCTATCAAATTACATAAGAGTTGATTCGTCTGATTTCACTCGTAGTAATAGATACAAACTCGTGGACAAACGATATACCTCAAATGAGGCGAAGTACTTTTTCTCCAGCAGAACTGTGGACATATGGAACGATCAGCCAATTTAACTGCTTGAGGGCAGCACTATAGAAACGTTTAAGAATAGACTGGACAAATGCTTCGTTTCAGGTTCGCGGCCTTCATTATTTGCGCCTCCATAAACATAATGACAAATTGCAGGTTTACTTTCTTTGAATGATCTGTATACCGTCTCACTTTTACCACACTAATCTGTGAGTCTCTGTCTTTCACTATCACAAACAGCCTCGAAAGAACCGATGGTCTGTTACTGTTTGAATTCCTTTACTTTGTGTTTGTGCGTGTGTGTGTGTGTATATATATATATATATATATATATATATATATATATATATATATATATATATATATATATATATATATATATTTTTTTTTTTTTTCTTTTATACTTTGTCGCTGTCTCCCGCGTTTGCGAAGTAGCGCAAGGAAACAGACGAAAGAAATGGCCCCACCCCCCCCCCCCCATACACATGTATATACATACGTCCACACACGCAAATATACATACCTACACAGCTTTCCATGGTTTACCCCAGACGCTTCACATGCCTTGATTCAATCCACTGACAGCACGTCAACCCCGGTATACCACATCGCTCCAATTCACTCTATTCCTTGCCCTCCTTTCACCCTCCTGCATGTTCAGGCCCCGATCACACAAAATCTTTTTCACTCCATCTTTCCACCTCCAATTTGGTCTCCCTCTTCTCCTTGCTCCCTCCACCTCCGACACATATACCCTCTTGGTCAATCTTTCCTCACTCATCCTCTCCATGTGCCCAAACCACTTCAAAACACCCTCTTCTGCTCTCTCAACCACGCTCTTTTTATTTCCACACATCTCTCTTACCCTTACGTTACTCACTCGATCAAACCACCTCACACCACACATTGTCCTCAAACATCTCATTTCCAGCACATCCATCCTCCTGCGCACAACTCTATCCATAGCCCACGCCTCGCAACCATTGTTGGAACCACTATTCCTTCAAACATACCCATTTTTGCTTTCCGAGATAATGTTCTCGACTTCCACACATTCTTCAAGGCCCCCAGAATTTTCGCCCCCTCCCCCACCCTATGATCCACTTCCGCTTCCATGGTTCCATCCGCTGCCAGATCCACTCCCAGATATCTAAAACACTTCACTTCCTCCAGTTTTTCTCCATTCAAACTCACCTCCCAATTGACTTGACCCTCAACCCTACTGTACCTAATAACCTTGCTCTTATTCTTATATATATATATATATATATATATATATATATATATATATATATATATATATATATATATATATATATATATATAATAATCATGGATAAGGATGTGTCCCTTCTCCCCACCCCTTCACGCAGCCCGAGATAACTAGGCTTTGTGCTAAATTCAAGGGATTCACTTCCGTTATGAGAGTGTGCGTGACACAAGGTCGCCGGTGAAGTACGGAGGTGAGTGAGTGTTTTCCACGGGTCTCACCTCCAGGTCAAGTTGCCAAAAAGTACTCTGGGTATTTATCACAACGACCTGTGTACCTCTGACTCTCCTGCTGTCACGAGGAATTGAATGCCGTAGTCTTCATGTTGAGTGAATGGTGTTCATGTACTTCACTTACAACAGATCAATGCTTCACCATCGAGAGTTGTTACATTTCTTATCTTTTCTTAAAGTGATAAAGGAATCTAATCTCTAGTGTTGACCAAAGTGAATATTAGTGAGGCAAATAGTGCCTTTATCTCCATCCCTTTTTTTTTATAGTAAGAGAATAGATCGTGACTGAAGATAGTTTCATCATTTGAGATATTTATGATGTTTCGTTTTTTATGAAAGTAAAGATGAAATACACAATGAAATGTCTCAAATAATGGAAACAAACACGATATTTGTTCTTTTTTTCATAGTACAGAAATAATGTTCATTTGCACTTACATACACGAGGCGAGATTATCATAACTCAGGAAAGATGATGCATCACTATTATAGTTTTCTCTTATTACCTTCGCCTCACTCAATCACTTCACGTAACAGAAGTATTACATCAGCTCGATTACCTAATTTCATACCGCCATAAACAGGAATTTTTGGTTCCTGAAGGAAACGAATGATCTTTTTTAACGTACGGTCACAAACTGAGCAATAAGTAGTCATGTGACATTAAAGGAGGGACGTAGAAATTGCCTTTCAGATGACATAACAAAGGAACAATTGATTCTCAACGTATTTGAAAAGAAAGTTTGCCTCGAGGCTGCTCGGAGAAGAAAGGAGAATCGGAGAGAGAATTGATAGGCAGCGCACGAGAGGCTGACGAGATCTGCATATTTGTTTGCCATGATTGTGCTTTTAGAAGTTATTGTTGAGCATAAGTATTACGATAATTGATAATGGCAACTCCGGTATTCATGGTTCTCGAGTATTACTACGCCGTAATTACGCTGTCTTTGCCGGAGGCGATCCCGTTGCCTTTTCTTACACTACCATCTTTATCTGACCCTAAGAAACGCTCTTCCCATGACCTAGCTTATACTCTGCCTCGTCGCTGTAATTATACGAAAGAATATCCGCTCGCGGTCTCTCTCTGTCTCGGTGGTGACGGGATAAACAGCGACACGCAGCAGTGCACGGTGCCTTCCTCCGTCAGGAGAGGAGGAGGATCCCGACCAACATTGTGGAGTTCACTCTGCACTTGTTCAAAGATTACATCTGGAACCTTTCTATTCTTAGTTTTGATAATTTGGTGGTTATATACTTTCTTTGTTCTTCTTCGTAAATTTATATATACATATATAGACCAAGAGGATATATGTGTCGGAAGTGGAGGGAACGAGGAGAAGTGGGAGACCAAATTGGAGGTGGAAAGATGGAGTGAAAAAGATTTTGAGTGATCGGGGCCTGAACATGCAGGAGGGTGAAAGGCGGGCAAGGAATAGAGTGAATTAGATCGATGTGGTATACCGGGGTCGACGTGCTGTCAATGGATTGAATCAGGGCATGTGAAGCGTCTGGGGTAAACCATGGAAAGTTCTGTGGGGCCTGGATGTGGAAAGGGAGCTGTGGTTTCGGGCATTATTGCATGACAGCTAGAGACTGAGTGTGAACGAATGGGGCCTTTGTTGTCTTTTCCTCGCGCTACCTCGCACACATGAGGGGGGAGGGGGATGGTATTCCATGCGTGGCGAGGTGGCGATGGGAATGAATAAAGGCAGACAGTGTGAATTGTGTGCATGTGTATATATGTATATGTCTGTGTGTGTTTATATATGTGTGTACATTGAGATGTATGGGTATGTATATTTGCGTGTGGGGACATGTATGTATATACATGTATGTATGTATATGTATATATATACATGTGTATGTATATACATGTGTATGGGGGTGGGTTGGGCCATTTCTTTCGTCTGTTTCCTTGCGCTACCTCGCAAACGCGGGAGACAGCGACAAAGCAAAATAAATAAATATATATATATATATATATATATATATATATATATATATATATATATATATATATATATATATATATATATATTTATCTATTTATTTTGCTTTGTCGCTGTCTCCCGCGTTTGCGAGGTAGCGCAAGGAAACACGATAAGTTCCCAAGTGCACTTTCGTGTAATGATCACATCTTCAGGAGAGGTGCAAGTAAGAAATATAACAGTCAGTTGATATACAACGAAGAGACGTAGCTAGGACGCCATTTAATGTGTGTATATATATATATATATATATATATATATATATATATATATATATATATATATATATATATATATATATATATATATGTCTGAACTCAAATATCTGAGACGCTTTTACGTTTTCTTTTTCGGAGAAACATTAACATTTTTCATTACAACGACGTCAGAAGACTGACCTTAAACACGACGACTTAGGTGTATTTTCTCTATCGAAAAAGTCTAATATTATACCAATAACTGAATCCTGGGTAGACACCGCAGATGACACATATCAGTAGAGTTAGCAACTTCAGGTTATAATATTTTCAGTACGGGTATTCTACATAAGGCAGGTGGAGGTGTCATATGTTTTAGATAAACTAAATAGATAACCTGAGGTAAAACAGAAAATAATGATGTATACAAATCATTGTTTATTGAGTCAGTAAATAAAACAATCGAGATTATTTTCGTAGTAGTGTACAGGACCCCAGATAATGTGTCGAAAAAGATAATGCTCTGAATGAGGAAGTCAGTTTTTCTTTGAATAACAAAGGCACAGTGATTATAGGAGATTCCCAGATCTAATGAAAGTTTTCAGAAACTAAATAATATCATCAGCGTAATATACGAAAATTTCTTCACATTAGAGAGAGACTCAATAGCTAGAAATAACGGTATGATATTAAGAGGAAGGAGGTGTACCATAAACATGGGTACAAATATTTTCAACTGTCAAGTTACGGATCACTGGAATAAACCACAACGGACGTAATCAATGCGAAGACTGTCATTATCTTCAGGATAAGACTAGACAAATACTTCAATGATATCTATTATTAGTGAATAACAGAATGAAAAATAAAGTTAACCTCTTATTTCTCTCCTTGAAGAGTTCAGCTCTGGAGGAGCACACTGCAGGTAAAGTGGGTTAAACATATCTGGTTTATACTTCCCTGAAAAATTTTCATGGCAGTACATTCCTTCTTACAATATGAGTTTTATTTCTTCTCTGCTCCTTTCCTGCCAGCTGTTAAACCGGAGAGAAAAAGGTGGATGTGGAGGTCCCTTCTGCTTTGTTATCCTGTCTCTACTACTGATGATATGACCGCAAATAACCTCGTCATAAACTATTGGATGCTTTGTTATCTGTACTTCCCAAGTACCCTCACAGTTCCCTTCAGTCAGTCTTTCTTCGTTCATCATCGCCATAAGCATGTACCACTTCAGCAAACACCGTTAGGTCCTATAAGTCAGACTGCACCTATACCACACCTGCCTGTGTGAAACCGTCTTTCCTCACACGATCAACCCGTCTCACATTACATACCACTCTCAAGTGTTCCATGTCCAACACGTCCATCTTCTTCCTTTCCGTTGCACACGATTTACAACCGTGTAACAACGTCGGGACTACTGTACTTTCAGACGTACCTCTTGTTTGCTTATATAGACGGTGACCATTCCTTCCATACTCTCCTTAATGCACCCAAAACCTTACCCTCATTTTTTATGGCTCATTCAGGCCTCTTGGGTCCACTCCCAGGTATATAACACACTCCACATCCTCCAGGTCTTCCCGATTCAGACACATTCAAGCCATGCTGTCTCCTTCCCTTGGAATGATAAAAGAGAAAACAGGTTCTCTGTGAGAAACAGAACGAGTTTTGGAGTCGGGAGGAGCGGGATAGTGAGCATTACACTCTGAACTTTCTCACTTAACACACTACCTCAGGCAATGATACCAGCTTCTGAAGTTTCTCTATGGAGTTTACCACCAGAGCCGTGTCATCTGCAAACATCATCTGATTTACCTCTCATACCCCATCCCCAACATATATATGGCATGAAAATGCTCTAAGCTAGGAGTTTACCTCCCCTCTCCTCATCAACCCCCCACCACTGATTGTGGTTCTCTCTGTCGGTGAGGTGACGAAGGAAAGTATCAGTATAACCAAGAAATTACCGTCGCCCGTATCACCAGTGACATACATAAGCTGTGATCATTAACGTTTGTAATCAGATGGTTGTAGGATTTAGCATCACCTGTTGTAGGACGTGTGAAGTTAATGAAAGTTGTTGTGTAATGCTGAAAGTTTACTAGATCAAGTTAATGAAAGTTGTTGTGTAATGCTGAAAGTATACTAGATCAAGGAGAAACACGTAAAAACTATTCTAGTTATTCGACAAGTGACCGGTTTTGGTAAACAGAAATAACATTTGTATTATAAAGAAAATGAGAAAAGTAATAACTACTGCTACTTTACGTCTATATCCATGATAAACATCTATGCTGATGATACGTTTAATAGAGAGTAAGATAACGAACAGAGAAATTACTTACGTTTATATGCGTGATAAACATTTATGTTAATAACGCGTTTATCATAAAGTATGACAGCAAACAAAGAAATCACTCATATAACGACCGTTTGATGATCGTTATCTAGTTGTGACCCTTTTAATCCCGGTACAACAGTATTCTGGTCCATTGTTTCCACTGCTTCCCAACTGACTCACGCAATCATGCAAATCCCGGCTAACTTGTTATTATTCGTCAGGTGGTGACAGAAAGACTACCCAATGCTGCGCCAACATTTCCCACTAAGGTAACTCTAGTGAGGCAAGTTGTGTTAGGTGTGTGGGCCACATACAAGTCCACCTCCCACAACCCATAACCTTCAGTGAGCTCTGAGAGTGAACACCCTTCCCACTAACACGTCACCCGCACTCTGCTCTCCTCACTGCATCTATCATGTCTGGATTCTTGTGTTGCAAGTGCGACACGTACGTATATACCCAAACCTTTTATCCACTGTTTGTTACGTACATCTCATTAAAAGCGCGATGATTCACTGTTTCCCCAGTCTTGCACTCATATATTTACCACCCTTTTCCTGTACAGTTAGCGTACACAGGATGTTATTATGTTAGGTTAAGACAGATCTGTATTAAAAAACACATCTGCACAATACACTTTTGTTTTCCTGTACATCTTTTTCTGTATTTAATCTTCACAGAACAAAAACAAAAAGGAGCACGTTGATTGGTAACCATTCATCTCTTAAAGTACATAAAAGATGCGCATTCAGAGTCTTAATCTTGAACATTATTGGGCTGATATGATGTGGACTGTCGCCACAAGCAACTTGACTCAATTCCAGTGTAGGAAACCTGGTCAGTTTTGCCTTGTATTTTTAGCATTTAGTTCTTTCTTATATGACATGTGTTTATGAAGGATTTGTACTGTAGATAACGTGGAAAGTAGTGAATATACTCGTAGAAATAAGGATACGTCTCGCACGAGGTATTATAGTGTGTGAAGAGGTTGATGACGGATCTAGCAAAGGCAAGTCAGGCCTCAGACATAGTAGACTCGTACTAATGATATCATAGTTATAACTGTGGTGAACAATCGTCAGGAAAACTGACTAAAGTTCTACATGTGGTGCCAGACAATGCCCCCACGGCGCATCAGCCATGTTTCTTGTAACCTAAGCATTACAATGTAATTTGTTCTCATGAATTACTCTCGGATTACATGTTGAGGACATAAATACTGACCCGGGGTCGTTGCTCGAAGATGATCCAGTGCAAGAGCAAGTAATGACGTACTGAACAGATCGAGTTTGTACCCAAGCTGCCGCTGTTGCTTGATGCATACTAATCTTTGTGAGTAACGTAAGTTAGAGTAACAGGAGAGGAAATATGTTCACTGTGAGAAAAAGAACGAGTTTTGGAGTCGGGAGGAGAGGAAAGATGATCATCAGCCTAAGAGTAAATAAGGATGGAGGTCGATGAATGATACCAACCGTAAGAGGATAAGAAGAAGTCGATTTATAAACGACCACCGTAACTGAAAGACTAGGATACTGTACGTTTGAGAAGAGAGAAAGTGAGCAAAGGGAAGAAAGTTTAGAAAACATAGACATGCCACGCTGTCTCCAATGCTTTGGAGATGTCGAGAAGCACGGCTAAAGACTCGCCAAAACCCTCAAAAGAGGAGGACCTCAAGTGAATAAAATAAAAGAGATCACCATTTAATCTTGTGCAGAGAGAACCTTAATAGTGATCTGATCTGAAGGAAGGGTTATGAGACTCTAAGAGCTCAAGAGTTAGATAGAGTTTCCAAGACTTTGGAGACAGAGGATGTGAGAACGACAGGGGGATATTTGGGATGGTCTGCACCAGTGTCCACTTTCAAGATCAGCATAGAATATACAGTCATATTAAGGCGTAGTGGTAGTGTGTAGCCTTTTTCCGTGTGTACATAGTACATTAGATTTCCACATAAAAGATCCTTTTCTCCCACTTAACTAACCAAGCCTCGAGCCTTGTATTAGAGCTGAGAAAGTAGAACAACAGTCATAAGATTCAACATTCTCCTTAAAAGTGTTGCAGAGCAGAAACATGTCAGTACCTGGAAACGATACCCGAAATTTCACCATGTAGTAGTGTCTCTCGTAGGCTCGTGTAGGATAACTCATACGACAAGTCTCAGTTATCATAAGCTAAGAGAACATCAGCCACGTTCTAGAACACAGAACACCGACACCACTATAAGGCAACGCTCTGTCACACAGGACAACGTGGAATTAAACCATGGTTTGTGAAGTCATAAAAATAACGGCAGATCTTTAATACTGTGTTATTAACTTTTGAATGTTACTAAAGTATTTTGTCTTTGACACATGGCTGCCTCACTGAGATATAACATACTGCGTCTGTATCATCCTTTGTCGAGTGTAGGAATGTTATCACTTCGTTATCCACCAGATACACATCGAACTCAGAGACGTTAGCGGATGCCCTGTACTTTATCTTCGTGGGTGGATTGTCAACCTCCCTCCGGCCAGTCTATCGACCTATGAAATCCAGTGCACTTTAATATTCACTCAGTGTCCACTGTACGTGTGCCAGATTTCAAAAAGCTTGACTGATTTTCTTGACTTTTTGAGGGTATGTGCGTATGGCCCTGTTTCCAAAGAGCCTCAGTATGAATTTACAGTATGATTGTGAAAAATGTGTGTGCTACATAAGTTTGACAATCGGGAGGGAAATAGGGAACCACTTGACATTTTTTTTCTCCAATAAATCAACAAATGTGAATTGTCACCACAGAAATTATTTGGAATATATCGGTCTAAGTTCCACCTCATAACCCACCATTGCTTGACCAGCGTTCACTAGGTCAAGTGCTGCTTCCTCGCTCACGTGCTGCGGTTGGAAACATTTATAATTAAGTGATTATGTTCAGCTCACATGTGCGTGATGCTCAGATGACCGTGGAACTCGACATGCGGGCACGAAGCGATCAGGCGCGTAGCACCAGCAGCAAGTCGTGGTAGACTCATGCGTGCGGCCGACTTCGATTCCGCCACCAACTCGCAGTGTGCCACGCTTCCCATGGTGAGGTGACGTCTTCACTCTTGCAGCCAGCCTAGTTACACACGCGCTCCTCTGCCCATATACCCAGCCCCTCACATGGAATGTGGTTTACGTAACAACACCGGCCACTCTTGACCTAGACACGTGTGGGAGCTCTGGTTGCCTGTGGATAAATCTCCACCGTACACACGTAGCCGGTTGCAACCCGTGGGGAGCCGTGAGCAGCAATAGTAACGGCTGGGTTGTCGGTCGTCGTTGAGTGAGACTCTGCAGTCATCACTGAGTGGGCACAGGTGGCGACCCTTGTGATGATGGGCGTCTGATGGATCCTGGGAGTCGAGCGTTGAGTTAGAGCATGGATGACAAACCTAACTGTTGATTATCTTCGTTCACAGTAACGGAGGCACCACTGACTATGTGAGTTACCGTGGTCCGTTATATAGCGTAAGGAAAAAGATGTGGATTATGCAGACTTGATACTTATACATGCAGGTCATATATTCATATCTGTTCTGTTTTCTTCTGTACCCATGGTATATTTGACCGGACACTGGCAGAGATTACAGTGTGAATGTCATATCACTTCCCGCTTATTAGAGTGGGTTTGAGGGGGTTGCTAGGCCACTTAGTACAATAATCAGACTTGTAGAACCATTTTTAAGAACTAAGAATCCAATTAGACAAGAAAATGAAGAAATGACATCAAGTGAGCAGAATTGGGTTTCATCAAGTATCTTCGTTCTTCATTTATTGATAATGTAAACCTGATATCTGACACACGTCTTGCTGTTGTGGTAGTTAGTGTTTACTGGAGTTGTTGTGGTAGTCATTGTTTACTGGAGCTGTTGTGGTAGTCATTGTTTACTGGAGTTGTTGTGGTAGTTAGTGTTTACTGGAGATGTTGTGGTAGTTAGTGTTTACTGGAGATGTTGTGATAGTCATTGTTTACTGGAGTTGTTGTGATAGTCATTGTTTACTGGAGTTGCTGGAATTAGTCAACTTCGGCAAAGTTGTATTATTGTTAATGGACGGAAAGGAGTACAGTCGCCTCAAGTACCGTCTTTCTCTCTAAGAATTTAATTATTTTCTTCTTCCCGCATGGGGCGCAGCCTGGAGAGGGCACGAGTCCCATAAAAGGGGTCATGGGGTTGTGTGATTACAGTAATGATATCAATTACGAGAATGATGATAATAGTTGTAATGATGAATAGTAGAATCATGTTATTATTATTATCAATAATGATAATTACAACAAAAATGATATTGATGATTGTTATAATAGTAAGAAGAAGTCACTGAAACTGGAGTAATTATATATTTCAATCATTATATATGTGGTATCACGTTGTACGAATTTCCTTTAAATAGAAATTGGTGTATACCATAATTAAATTCTCCTTCAGATGTGAATTAACTTCATGAAACTATCAACACAAAGACTCTGGCAGTAGGATGGCAAAAAGATGTAAAATGTAAAATGAGTTCTTTCAAGAAGCTAGTTTTTTCTTTTTGTTCTTTTCTCCTCCTTTGTGCAGCAGGTTAGTGGCAATTCTTAATAGGATAAAGATCTATTCTTACGTAGATAATTAACGGTTTTTGTGACACTTCTTGTAAATAAAGATATCTAAAAGGAATATAAGAGTGTCAGAAGAACTTATATACTTAGCACTGGTTCCACGTTGTGATATCCCCCAGCTGCTTCATATGCCCTGGTTCAGTTCATTCCCAGCACGTCAACCCCTATATACCACATCCTTGTAATTCACTCTCTCCCGTGTATGTCTTTTCACCCTCCTGCATATCTAAGCCCCGATTGCTCAAAATCTTTTTCACTCCATCCTTCCACCTCTAATTTGGTCCTTCCCTCCCCCTTATTCCCTCCACTTCTGACACATATATTCTCCTTGTTAATCTCTCCTCACTCATTATCATTAATTCATTTGACATCACATATTGTCCTCAACATGATATATATATATATATATATATATATATATATATATATATATATATATATATATATATATATATATTTTTTTTTTTTTTTTTTTGCTTTGTCGCTGTCTCCCGCGTTTGCGAGGTAGCGCAAGGAAACAGACGAAAGAAATGGCCCAACCCACCCCCATACACATGTATATACATACGTCCACACACGCAAATATACATACCTACACAGCTTTCCATGGTTTACCCCAGACGCTTCACATGCCTTGATTCAATCCACTGACAGCACGTCAACCCCGGTATACCACATCGCTCCAGTTCACTCTATTCCTTGCCCTCCTTTCACCCTCCTGCATGTTCAGGCCCCGATCACACAAAATCTTTTTCGCTCCATCTTTCCACCTCCAATTTGGTCTCCCTCATCTCCTCGTTCCCTCCACCTCCGACACATATATCCTCTTGGTCAATCTTTCCTCACTCATTCTCTCCATGTGCCCAAACCGTTTCAAAACACCCTCTTCTGCTCTCTCAACCACGCTCTTTTTATTTCCACACATCTCTCTTACCCTTACGTTACTTACTCGATCAAACCACCTCACACCACACATTGTCCTCAAACATCTCATTTCCAGCACATCCATCCTCCTGCGCACAACTCTATCCATAGCCCACGCCTCGCAACCATACAACATTGTTGGAACCACTATTCCTTCAAACATACCCATTTTTGCTTTCCGAGATAATGTTCTCGACTTCCACACATTCCTCAAGGCTCCCAGAATTTTCGCCCCCTCCCCCACCCTATGATCCACTTCCGCTTCCATGGTTCCATCCGCTGCCAGATCCACTCCCAGATATCTAAAATACTTCACTTCCTCCAGTTTTTCTCCATTCAAACTCACCTCCCAATTGACTTGACCCTCAACCCTACTGTACCTAATAACCTTGCTCTTATTCACATTTACTCTTAACTTTCTTCTTTCACACACTTTACCAAACTCAGTCACCAGCTTCTGCAGTTTCTCACATGAATCAGCCACCAGCGCTGTATCATCAGCGAACAACAACTGACTCACTTCCCAAGCTCTCTCATCCCCAACAGACTTCATACTTGCCCCTCTTTCCAAAACTCTTGCATTTACCTCCCTAACAACCCCATCCATAAACAAATTAAACAACCATGGAGACATCACACACCCCTGCCGCAAACCTACATTCACTGAGAACCAATCACTTTCCTCTCTTCCTACACGTACACATGCCTTACATCCTCGATAAAAACTTTTCACTGCTTCTAACAACTTTCCTCCCACACCATATATTCTTAATACCTTCCACAGAGCATCTCTATCAACTCTATCATATGCCTTCTCCAGATCCATAAATGCTACATACAAATCCATTTGCTTTTCTAAGTATTTCTCACATACATTCTTCAAAGCAAACACCTGATCCACACATCCTCTACCACTTCTGAAACCACACTGCTCTTCCCCAATCTGATGCTCTGTACATGCCTTCACCCTCTCAATCAATACCCTCCCATATAATTTACCAGGAATACTCAACAAACTTATACCTCTGTAATTTGAGCACTCACTCTTATCCCCTTTGCCTTTGTACAATGTCACTATGCACGCATTCCGCCAATCCTCAGGCACCTCACCATGAGTCATACATACATTAAATAACCTTACCAACCAGTCAACAATACAGTCACCCCCTTATTTAATAAATTCCACTGCAATACCATCCAAACCTGCTGCCTTGCCGGGAAAAAATGCAATTGAGTTGGAGATGTATAAAAGAAAGAGACAGGAGGTCAAGAGAAAGGTGCAAGAGGTGAAAAAAAGGGCAAATGAGAGTTGGGGTGAGAGAGTATCATTAAATTTTAGGGAGAATAAAAAGATGTTCTGGAAGGAGGTAAATAAAGTGCGTAAGACAAGGGAGCAAATGGGAACTTCAGTGAAGGGCGCAAATGGGGAGGTGATAACAAGTAGTGGTGATGTGAGAAGGAGATGGAGTGAGTATTTTGAAGGTTTGTTGAATGTGTTTGATGATAGAGTGGCAGATATAGGGTGTTTTGGTCGAGGTGGTGTGCAAAGTGAGAGGGTTAGGGAAAATGATTTGGTAAACAGAGAAGAGGTAGTAAAAGCTTTGCGGAAGATATATATATATATATATATATATATATATATATATATATACCAAACCGAGTGTTTGTATGAGCCATATATCATCTTGTGTATATCATGAATGGTCCCGGTTCAAGCTTAATGACTAACTGTTGTAGAATATCACAGCCATCAACATAAAAGTCATGGCTTACCTCCTGGTGAGTGTGTGTCCTGTACGTGAGTAATCAAACTCGAGACAAAGATGACCTTTTTTTCAGCAGGATGGGACGACCCTCGAGCACGGGGGTACGACCCCTAAGCACGACGGGACGACCCTCGAGCACGGGGGGTACGACCCCTGAGCACGACGGAACGACCCTTGAGCACGGGGGTACGACCACTGAGCACGACGGGACGACCCTTGAGCACGGGGGTACGACTCCTGAGCACGACGGGACGACCCTCGAGCACGAGGGTACGACCCCTGAGCACGACGGGACGACCCTTGAGCACGGGGGTACGACCTCTGAGCACGACGGGATGACCCTCGAGCACGGGGGGTACGACCACTGAGCACGACGGGACGACCCTCGAGCACGGGGGGTACGACCACTGAGCACGACGGGATGACCCTTGGGTATGATGATGTGACTTCGCCGCACCATTAAGAGTCAATACAAAGACCAGATCACGTCATACGCAAGGGTCGTACCATCGCGCTTAAGGTCGTACCGAAGGATCGTACCGTCCCGTCGTCGTTAAGGCTTTAATCGAAGAGGCCAAGACACACACACAACAAGAGATAAATAAGTCTTGCGTCCTTATAGACCCATCAGTCATGGTTCACTGGTGAACTCTTTCTGAAACAAGTCTGCTTGATGTACAAGAAGTAAAGCAAAAACTGATCAAAAAAAAAGAATAGAAGAGAAGACAGAAAAAACTTGCCAAGCAGGAAGCAAAGTCCATTGTTCCTGTACCGAAACCTGGCCAAGTTTCACACATGATGTGGTCTGTTTTGCTCTGAATAACAGTAAATGTCAACAAGTTCATTCTCTTTTCTTTATTTTTTCGACGTAAACAAACCACTTCCGTTAGTATATCTTGGTATGAAATTAACATAGGCTTCAATCACTCTGTGTCCTGTTTGACATTCAGTCCTCATATATATCACGGTTTGAAATTGTCCCCAATATGTTCATCTTTCTGAATATCACTCCCCATAAGTTCTCTTATTTGAAATCCAAAAGCTGTTGAATGTCATTAGTGATTAGAAGAGTTTCGTTGGTCCTCATCTCCGTTTTCTTAAGCACATGACATTCATATTTCTGAAATTTATCATCGGAGGTCATGATGTGTGTGAATTTAATCTGTTAATTTGCCACTGAGTTGAGAATATCATCGGAACGTGCTGATGACACGGAATTCTTGCTTTATTCTTTTCTTCAAATATCATTTCTTTCTGTCTAGTGAATTCTTCTTTCTGTATCCACTTTCTATATTCATATCAAGAAAAAAGGAGTCACACTTCTTTGATTGTGTGAGACTGTTGTTACAGAAGAGGGAATGAGGCTGTTGTCACAGAAGAGGGAATGAGGCTGTTGTCACAGACGAGGGAATCGTGGAGGGAAATGCCACCTGGGAATATGGAATGTTGTGGCAGAGACGGTGATCCATTTTCTCTAATGATCCCGAGGAAATGTGCACTTATAACGGTGGATCACTGGGTCATGGGTGACAAGGTCATACTCAAGTGCGGGGTTGTGCGTCTTTAAAGGATGTTGTCATCAAGACTTGATGGTTATGAGAGGTTAGCAACGCTAATTATGAGGTTTTGAAAATGAGATCCCTCACACACACACACACACACACACACACACACACACACACACACACACACACACACTCGTCCTGAGAATGGCCCAAAGCCAATCCACGTGTTTAACCTCCTCTTTGGGCTGGTGGATAAATGGGTACTTAGTTTAGGTTGAAGGTAGGGTGTGTATGTATACACAAGAGTAAAGACATGGTACATATATGCAAGGTTGAAAATACGGAGCGAGTATGCAGCTGAGGGTTGAGGGGGGCCTAGGATGTGAGTCAGTTGTTTGCTGATGATACAGCACTGGTGGAAGATTCCAGTGAGAAACTGCAGAAGTTGGTGACAGTTTGGGACAGTGTGTAAAAAGAGGAAGTTGGGAATATTGAAAAAAGAAGCTCGATTATTATGTCTAGCAAGCCAAAGGGACAGACTGATTGGAATGTCAGTTTGAATAGAGAATATTTGGGAGAAGTGAAGTGTTTCTGATGCCTGGGAGTGGACATGGCAGCGAATGGAACCATCGAAGCGGAAGTATCATAAGGTGGATAAGGGGGCGAAGGTTCTTGGAGCACTGCGAAATGTGTGCAAAGAAACGTCGTTATCTTGGAGCGAGGAAATAGGTATATTTGAAGGTTTGGTGGTCCCAAAGATGTATGGCTACGAGGCATGGGATATAGGTGAAGATATGTGGAGGAGCTAGGATGTGCTGGAAATGAAATGTTTACGGGCAATGTGTGGTGTGAAGTAAAAACAGGATACGAGAGAGATGTGGTAATAAGAAGAGTGTGGATGAGATAGCTGAAGATTCAGGGTATGTTGAAATGCTTTGGAGGGGATGAGTAAGGAAAGGTTGACAAAGAGTATATATGTGTCTGAAGGGATGGGAAAAAGAGAAGGAAGTGACTGAACTGGAGATGGAAGGATGGAGTGAATAACATTTTGAGTGTTTTGGGGCCTGAACATGCCGGGGGGTGAAAGGCGTGCACGGGATAGAGTGAGTTGAACGATGTAATATAAACGAAGCGACGCGTTGTCAGTGGACTGAACCAGGATATGTGAAGCGCCTTGGAGAAATCATGAAAGGTGTATTGAGCCTGTTTGTGGAAAGGGAGCTGTGGTTTTCGTTGGACTGCGCATGACAGCTAGAGAAAGGATGCGAACGAAACCGGCCTTTCTTCGTCTGTTCCCGGAGCTAACGCGAGAAAAGGCGATCAAGTAAGAAGAAAAAGAATATATATATATATATATATATATATATATATATATATATATATATATATATATATATATATATATATATAATCTTACTGTTTTAACTTCATAAGAAGCCGAGACATAACAGGAATACCGCAGTTTATGTCTGAACTTCAAAGGTCCTGATCACGCGTCTCAGAGTTTCCTCAACCCAGTACATCGATGTACATCGATGAGCTTGAATCGCAAAAACTTAGGACAAAGCTTGTTTTTTTCGAGCAAGTTTTCAAAAAGAACATTTAGATCTTCCTTTGCCTTGCTCTCAGGGTCGTAGGAAGCTGCAGGCTGGATATATATATGTCTTGTCAACGGTCAAGAGTGAGGCGATGGATTTCTGTGGGGATGTTGACATTTTCTCTGGAGCTTGCCAGTGTGGTAATGGTGGGATGTAGTGTTGTATGATGACAGTTACTCGTGTAGTGTTACGGTGTTGTGATGATAGTGTGAGGAAAGTGCTTATGAACGGACTTTCTAACTGGAATGATGGGAGGGGGAGTGTATTAGGTAAGTGGTTTAGGAAAAGAGTGGAGAGAGAAGTGCTGCGTGGGCCACTCCGTACATCAAGATGACAAAACCGATAGATTGTGTGAATCCATGGCAAAAATCTTCCAACGCAAAACGTACGAATCCGTAAAGACCATCAATGACTGACTAGTCTGATCACTTCCCTGGCCACAGTATCATCTAAAGGATCACGATGGATCACTTCCCTGGTCACAGTATCATCTAAAGGACCACGATGGATCACTTCCCTGGTCACAGTATCATCTAAAGGACCATGATGGATCACTTCCCTGGTCACAGTATCATCTAAAGGATCACGATGGATCACTTCCCTGGTCACAGTATCATCAAAAGGATCACGATGGATCACTTCCCTGGTCACAGTATTATCTAAAGGATAACGATGGATCACTTCCCTGGTCACAGTATCATCTAAAGGATCACGATGGATCATTTCCCTGGTCACAATATCATCAAAAGAACCACGATGGATCACGTCCCTGGTCACAGTATCATCAAAAGGACCAAGATGAATCACTTCCCTGGTCACAATATCATCAAAAGAACCACGATGGCCTTATGGCATTGCAAAATAGGACAACTAGATCAACACTAGGACAAGGGAAGAATCCACCTGAGGAAAGATTAAAGGAACTGGAACTACTCTCCTTGCAGTAGCCAAAGTTCCGTTGTGACAATAATGAAAGTTCAGGAAGTCTGTCAACTTTGTTGATGAGGCACCGCTGGGTCGACGTGCACGGAGCCCCCGCCAAGCAGCAGCTGGAAATAATGAAGTGAACTCAAGAGAGAGGAAAAAAAATGTCTCACACCAAAAGAGGCAGTTGATCTTTGGCCAACTTGATCACTGAACATTAAGTTGATTAATAATGCCACACTCACTCAAGGAGCTGGAAGGATTAATTAGATAGAAATAAGGAAAAATTCCTAATTCCTTTAGCAGATAACTTTGTTACAGACTAGTATAACTTGTGAAGGTTTTGACGGTATTCTCATCGAGAGACTATGTCATGTAATTTTCGTTTTGTGTCATCAATAAATGTGGTCTCGTATCTTTGGCGTGGTACAACATCAGCTTTACTGGTGATTAATCTGGCAAAAGTGGAAGCTCCATCCCGTGTTCAGCCTTGGTCCTCCTCTTCTCAGGACTGCTGCAAGTAATTCGTTGCTTCACACTATCCTCACAGTCAGCGCATCTAGATCCAACTTTCTCTTCTACTGGCTGACAATAGAGGACCTGGTTTGAACTCTTAAGAAGTGTCGCCATAACGGCTTTTCTTCTTTACGTCCTAATCTCTTGCTCACTGCGCTCTCAAGAACCCTCCACTCTCCTCCCTCCTCCTCTTCCTAATTCCTAAACTCCTAAAAACTCGCTCGTCCAGTCCACACGACCAAGACTCCCCCCCCCCCCCTCCTAAAGTCTCCGCTTCCTACAACTTGTCCCCCCAGGCAACCCTCCAACGCAAACCCCTCCTAATGTCTTTAACTCCCAAGACTCGTCCCTCTAGGTAACATAATCTTCAGAACCCAAAACCACCCACCCCCCGAAGTCCTTCACGCCTACAACCCGTCCCTCCAGTACCAACAGACAAGAAAGACATTCATAGTTTTGTCTCCAGCCTCCTGGCCCGAGGTGGGCCCGGAGCCGGCAGGTCGACAGAGGGAGAGGGAGCAGGGGTGAGGGAGTGAGTGTGGTATTGGAAGTGAGAGTGAAAGTAAGGATGAGAGTGAGAGTAAGGGTAAGAATGAGAACGGGTAAAAACGACAGTGAGAACAAGTGGCAGTGGATGTGAAAAAGACGAAGGTTGAACAAATGCAAATAAGAATGAGAGTGAGTGTGAGAATGTGATAAAGAGGGAGCTTAGGAGGGGAAAGGAAAATGAAGAAGGAGGGAGGGAGGTATTAGAGGCTGACACACAGGCAAAGGAAGGAAGAGAAGGAGAAAGGAGGGATGAAAGGAAAGTAGAGAGAGGGAGGAAAAAAGAAGAGGTTGAGATGGAAGGGAAGAAGAGGCAAACAGAACGATCAAGGGGAAATAGATGGTCGGTACATGTGTCGCGGTATGTATGGCCCCCGTGCAGGAACAGGGCGGGGGCTGGGGGACCTCAGACCTACTGTGCTTCATCACATGGAAGGAAAAAAAATTCATCATCGTCTGGTCCTTTTAAGGCGACAGAAGGTTACGACCAGGTGAGCCTCAAGGTGCTGCCACAAGGACACATTTGTCGTTAAGTCCAGTTGATCAGTTACTGGACCTTGGTAGTGAGCCGGACAGCGTCCAGCACACCGCTAGTGGCGTCCCAGGAAATAAAGACACACAGGGAAAAACACTGAATAAACTAGTTTCCCCTCACATTTGGGATTTCTTTTTGTTTTTTCTTGATTTTTCACGAGTTTGGGTTTTGCTGGTAATTCTATTTTTTTCATCTTTCCTCTCATAAGTTGGCCTGGTGGTGTCGCTGACCGAGGCGATTCAAATGCGCTGATGTCGCTGATCAAGCGCATAGAAATGTGCTTGATCAGCGACATCA
This sequence comes from Panulirus ornatus, assembly GCF_036320965.1. Lineage (NCBI taxonomy): Eukaryota > Metazoa > Arthropoda > Malacostraca > Decapoda > Palinuridae > Panulirus > Panulirus ornatus. The sequence goes on from NC_092227.1 coordinate 49,267,348, forward strand.
GTTGCAGTTGAACTGCTGACATCAGTATCATAATTAGGTGACATCGAGTGCATAACGTAACATGCAATATGTGATCAATAACCTCCAACGTACAAAGGTACGATCCTTAACCACCACGCTACGAGCCTTTTGAATGATGACCTTGCCCTTTGACCCGACACTTAAGGGTAAGGTCAAAGTTCATTCCGTCATACCCTGAGGTTATACGTTCGAGCTTAAGCGCCATATGGTCGTAGTTAAGGGTTGTAAAGTCGTCCTCACCACGTCAATGACCATTTAACAGTCAACTGCTATTAGCTTAAACACCATAATACATGCGCTGTATGAATCCGGGCTCAGTTTTCATAAGCTTTTTATGACCATTATTGTTACATAATACATTCATTTATCAATTTATTTCTTTTTATGCTAACTGAGACGGCACTGGCAAGAGAACATCCTAATCAGTGCTATCTTATTATCATTATCATATATATATATATATATATATATATATATATATATATATATATATATATATATATATATATATATATATATATATATACCCAGGCTCAGTCTTGGACTGAACCAGGGCATGTGAAGCATCTGGGGTAAACCATGGAAAGGTCTGTGGGGCCTGGATGTGGAAAGGGAGCTGTGGTTTCTGTGCATTACACATGAGAGCTAGAGACTGAGTGTGAACGAATGTAGCCTTTTTTGTCTGTTTTCCTGGCGCTACCTCGCTGAAGCAGGGGGCAACATTGTTGTTTCCTGTGGGGCGGGGTGGCGCCGGGAATGGATTGAAGGCAAGCAAGTATGAATATTCACTTTTATATATATGTATGTCTCTGTATGTGTATATGTATATATATGTGTATATATTGATATGTATATGTATGCGTATGGGCGTTTATATATATATATATATATATATATATATATATATATATATATATATATATATATATATATATATATATATATATATGTGTGTGTGTGTGAGTGTGTGTGTATGAATGGATGGGACATTCTTCGTCTGTTTCCTGGCGCTGCCTCGCTGACGCGGGAAGCGGCGATCAAGAATAGTAAACAAATGGATAATATATATATATATATATATATATATATATATATATATATATATATATATATATATATATATATATCTTGGTTTAAGCCAGGTGAATAATCTATCGACCAACCTCGTGGGGTGGATGAACAGCTAGGTGAACTTTGGGCCGCCTGCCTCGACCACGAGCCGAGCCCATGTGAACCATCAGCCTACACGCAAGTACCTACCTGACAGAGGCAGGTACCTGAAGCTTCTGAATCAAAATCGCCCAAAGATATGTACGTTCTATGTCTCTGTGATGGTCTCAGTGATGGTTTCCGTGATGGCTGACTGTACATAATATCATTGTAACTTGACCAAACAGATAATACTGATCTTGTGACCTTTACATCGCTTTAAGGTCGGTAAGGTCGTATGTTCAAGTTGCACTCGACATTTACAGGAAGAGAAGGTGTGTGTGTGGGTGTGGGGGTGTGGGGGTGTGTGTGTGGGTGTGTGTGTGTGTGTCTGTGGGTGGGTGTGTGTGTGGGGGGGTGGATGTGTGTGTGTGTGTGTGTGTGTGTGTGTGTGTGTGTGTGTGCGGGTGTGTGTTAAGGAAAGACAGAGAGTAAGGAAGATATGTATAGAAAGAGATACAAACTATAAGCACGTTTACTGGTCATTCGGTTCTGACCGGTTGGTTTTTGCACAACACAGGAGAGTACAGCGATACATTCTGACAAAGTTACAACGATGCAATATGACAAAAAAGCGAAGGCCTATGAGAATATATTGTGATAAACACTGGAGCTGACTGCTATATCATTTAAACACACACACACGAGTCCAGACGAGCACAATAATTTTTTTTCTCTCTTGCCGTCGGGAAAAAACATCATTATTCACTCGTCGGCTCAACGTGACAGAGACCCGAAGGCTGCCATCAGGCGCGCCGCCAGCGGACGTACATCATACAGCAGCTGGTCAGTTAGTAGACCTTGATGGTGGAGGGGTGGAGGATGTGGACAGCAGCGGTCAACACGGGCACTGTCACGGGAACATTGTGTTGAAATGAAAAGAAAAATATTCATAGACTTCAATGCCTTAACATTTACCTTCACCTGTTCTTGGTCTGTCTTCCAGTAAGTTTTTGAGCGACTGTAATCACTTCCAGAACCAGATCCAGTGGCTGGGGTTAGAGATACGAATGTCTCGCCTGACTCTTGCCTGAAGAAACCAGTTGAGGGAGTTAATGAGGGGGAAGGGTTGATTGGAGGGGGGGTCTTGGAGGTGCTGATTCGAGAGACGGGTTGTAGTGAGTTGAGTATCTGGGGGAGGTTTACGATAATGTTCGGGGGGGAGGGATGAGGTGGACATGACGAAAGCAGATTATGAGACGAAAGTAGAAGGGTTACAAACTGCTAATGTTCACTTTTGGTGTTACAAGTGGTGTTGGATTCTTTCTAATCCTCTTGAACACGACGGGACAATCCATGAACACTATGGTACGACCTCCGAGCAAGACTAGTACAGCCTTGGGCATGAAAACCTGACTTTAGACCTACTGTTTTTAAGACCAGGTCATAGGTCACGCCATCACACCTAGGCATCGTGCCGAGCGTGTGGGAGTGTTTACGTTTTTGATGCCTTACAACATTTAAGGTTCTTTAGCATTAGACTGTACCGTGTGTTCGAGGTTATACCGGCAGGGAAAAGTTACCTTTAGCGAAGCTGTACCACCGGGAGTACAGTCTTGTCTGTCAAGAAATTTCTTACTTCAATGGAATTTACATTTTCCTGCTTCTCGAAGTAGTGCTGTTATGGACTGCAGGAGCCTTGAGAAACGTCCTTCGTAACACTAGGACTCTTTCAGAAATCAGTTTGGGGTAGTTATGAATAATATATATATATATATATATATATATATATATATATATATATATATATATATATATATATATATATATATATGTATATATATATATATATATATATATATTGGAAAGGATCACAATTTTGCGCGTGATCAAGATATTCCTATGAGTCCACGGGGAAAATGAAACACGACTCATAGGAATATATATATATATATATATATATATATATATATATATATATATATATATATATATATATATATATATATATACTCTAGACAGCAATTTAGATTTGCCACAAGACAATAAAGTAGAACTTGATCTTTTTCTTTTAATCTCACTGTCTGTAATGTTCATGTAAAGTATTTAGGGTTGTGGGAAACATTGCCGATGCCGGGGGAAAAAAATCAGTGTGTCTCATGAGCCTCGTGTAAATACCTTTAGGTTAGGCAGGTATGTATGTATATGTGTGCTCATACATTTCCCCCCGAAGTATTATCATTGCTAATGTTATATAAACCCACGACCCCTTTCATGGTGTTCATGATGTTTCCAGGCTACACCCCACGAAGGAGCAGGGTTTCAAAGGGTGGACGTCTCTGGATCAGTGAGGTCCCTCCCTCAGGTCCATTCACGATGATACCACCCCGAGCCAAAGGTCACGCGTCACCCGCGGGGGTAACCTCATGCTGGCGGCGTCTGGCAACCTCCCCTCCTCCCAGATACTCTCCTCCTCCCATAACCCCGCCTCCCCCTCCTCCACCCCCGCCCTCCTCTCCGTATAAGACCACTATGATGGATCCTTCAAGGCGACTGTGACCAGATGGAGACATAAGGATATCACTCATGATAAAGACGGTTACGTTGATGAATCATGAATGATGATTATGATCACAGAGATGATCAGAACTTCATGATCAGTGATTAGGATGAAGAGTGATTGTATTTCAGATGATCTAAGATGATATGTATGACCCACCAAACCATCCCTAGGGTTAGTGTGCAGACAGGGGCAGACATGACGATATGTATGCCTGTCATGCTGTCCGTTTCGTCTTTAATATCATTTACATTTTATCATCTTTGAAGAACATCTCTTTGTAAGTTTTTCCATTTTTTTTTCTTTTTTGTGATTGGACGTCGAAGTAATCATGTCTACAGCTATCCCATATGTACACGCAAGTAAAACACACACCACCTCACAAATGCGCAAAGGCGACACACGAATACACACACACACACACACACACACACACACATACGAGAGCACACGCATGAGCAATTATGTTGAAGAAAGTTCGACAGCAGCGGCCCCAGGAGTGCAGAACTCACTCCTCACATCACAGAAATGGGTAAGTACACATAAACGCATACTAACGCAGCCACAACAACGACCCACACGAACATACGCCCAATCATGTTACGTTAACCTCTAGAAAACGAGGCGACGGTACGATCCTTGAGCAGTATGGTCAGGCCATTGTACACTAGGGTCGCACTCTCAAGGACGGTATCGGTGAGGTCCAACGGGTAACTGTAAACATCCAAACTCATAACACACGATGAACCCAAGCAAATAACAGGGACGACAGAGCACTCGCACACACACACACACACACACACACACACACTCACACACACACTCACACACACTCACACACACACACACACACACACACACACACAGTTAGCACCTCCACTCCCGATCAGAACAGATTGCCCCAGATACGAAGATATGTACCTTATATTTACATCCTCGCCTTGGCCTTAGTGTGTCGTCACATAACATTCACGCTTGGGTGTTCCTTTCTCAACCCATTACTCGTCCCCTTCAGACTCCATTTGAAGCTCCGAGAGACCTCTTCTCTCACAGTCTCTTATACAGATCAGACTGATCACGTCTATATCTCTTCTCTTCCAGGTAAGGAGGCTCAAGAAACGTGTAAGCCAAGGCCAGCCAATGCAGTGACTGCGACGGTGCATGAAGTAATAATCCAACTAAGGTACAGTCCTGTAACTTGTTTTTTTTCGTTCCGTTCGCTCTAGATTCTCGTATGTATTGGTTACTCGTTGGGGGACCTTGTTTGCAAGCCAGCGAGGGAGTAGGTGAAGGTCACCATTCCCAGACGAAGCGAGGGGGTCGGGGGAGTGGCACGGGTGATAGTCGGGGCTGCCAGACGTTTGAGGTTTAGTCCCTCGTATTTGTGGTTCCTGTTCGTTGGGTTTGGTTGCGTCGCCCTTATATTTCTAGATTGATTTATTGATTTGATTGACGAAAAGATGTGAAGGATTAATAATAGGCTTACAAGATGGTTGGTTATTGGTTAGTTGGTTGTTCAAACTTTAGGCCTATCAGCTGCCAGGGTCAGTAAGGCAGCCAATGGCAGGTTATAACCACCATTCAAGATAGTCTTGAAACACTTTCTGTTTTTAAAGATAATTGTAGCATTACGTACACTATTTTTACGGCCCATGAGGAATTTACGGTATTAAGTTAGAAGATATGACATGCCACACTGCACGCTTCGGCACTGACGTATGATCATTCGTCAAACATCTTCGTTATGCCTCACCTCACTTATGAGGAATCTATGAAAGAAAAGGAACAGATACTGTTTCATGTTGATCCTTGTTATCAACGATTGCAAACATTTTACTTTATATCTAATTGGAAAATCATAGATCAGTGCAAAACGGTTATGTAAAATTCTAACGTTTCCTCTGTTAAGAACTGTGATTATAATCTCCCTGGACAGTATAGGTGTCATTTTGTAAATAAAGTACTTATGAAACTCTAATCAAGGTAGTGAAATTGATTCCTGTCCTCCCATAAGTCCCTGTAACACTTTTGTGCCAGTGTCACCCACGTCCAGGAAGTTTAATTCCATAATTTTTCAGCAAAGCTTTGAAGTACATAACGAACTGGATAGGAAAATATTAATTCTCTTGGGTATAATGGCCTAGCCTTTCACCTGACCCTAAAGGATCAGGTCAAAGAACACAACTCCATCTTTCCTGGACAGTATGTTGATGGGCTTTTCGACCAACGACTCAATAAGAGTCATGATGCATATAGTTATAGTTAATCTGAAGATACAAGTAGCCTGAATGTTGGAGAAAGCGTTCGTCCACTTCAGAGATCAGACTCTCCTCCTTTAAGATAGCCTTGTCTACTTAACTCCTCCCGTAAGCTTAATTCCCTGATCCGTAAGTGCCACAACCCAACTGTCCTCTTTCGTACCGCTATTTGGCCTGCGTTGGACCAAGACAGGTTCTCTGTCCTCTCGTTGTCAAAGGAAGTGGTGATCAAAGATGCTGTCGAAGGTGAACTTGTTCAGAGATTGCGTATATATATAGACCGATCGTACAAAAACAAAAGCAGTTCAGTTGTCGAGCAGAATCCAGTGGACTTCACAATAAAGGACAACTTTGATCTCAGTAGTAGAAATCAGCAACGATGAAATATGCCGTTTCCTTAAAGCCTTGAAATAGTAGTAGTTCAGTCATCCTGTGAAATGACATCATGTATAAACCTGTACCCTCAAGTGGACAGCCTCACTACTCAGTCCATATTACGTCGACTGCTTAACCGGGCTGTCCTCTTGAAGGTACTGGGTAACACAGGAGGATCAGTGGAGTACAACCATCATAGGACCTTTACGACAAGGTGGTGACGTTCACGCTGGAATTCTTCACTGTGATCAGTTTTCTTTTGGGGCAACGTCCGTCAAGGTTGGCCGTCTGTCTCGGACTCTGGCAGACTCATGCAACTTAACGCCTCTCGTGCCCTTGTGCAGACGACGGGGACTCCCCTGGAGACTGAGTCCCTCCAATTCTCTATCTCTCTCTCTCTCTCTCTCTCTGGATCGATCGATAGCCGAGATGATAGGGCGGTTGTATAACCCAATCATAACCATCTCTTATTCGAAATATATATTATCCCTGGGAACAGGGGACAAAGAATATATGTATTGTTGACTGGTTGGTAAGGTTATTTAATGTATGTATGACTCATGGTGAGGTGCCTGAGGATTGGCGGAATGCGTGCATAGTGCCATTGTACAAAGGCAAAGGGGATAAGAGTGAGTGCTCAAATTACAGAGGTATAAGTTTGTTGAGTATTCCTGGTAAATTATATGGGAGGGTATTGATTGAGAGGGTGAAGGCATGTATAGAGCATCAGATTGGGGAAGAGCAGTGTGGTTTCAGAAGTGGTAGAGGATGTGTGGATCAGGTGTTTGCTTTGAAGAATGTATGTGAGAAATACTTAGAAAAGCAAATGGATTTGTATGTAGCATTTATGGATCTGGAGAAGGCATATGATAGAGTTGATAGAGATGCTCTGTGGAAGGTATTAAGAATATATGGTGTGGGAGGCAAGTTGTTAGAAGCAGTGAAAAGTTTTTATCGAGGATGTAAGGCATGTGTACGTGTAGGAAGAGAGGAAAGTGATTGGTTCTCAGTGAATGTAGGTTTGCGGCAGGGGTGTGTGATGTCTCCATGGTTTTTTAATTTGTTTATGGATGGGGTTGTTAGGGAGGTAAATGCAAGAGTTTTGGAAAGAGGGGCAAGTATGAAGTCTGTTGGGGATGAGAGAGCTTGGGAAGTGAGTCAGTTGTTGTTCGCTGATGACACAGCGCTGGTGGCTGATTCATGTGAGAAACTGCAGAAGCTGGTGACGGAGTTTGGTAAAGTGTGTGGAAGAAGAAAGTTAAGAGTAAATGTGAATAAGAGCAAGGTTATTAGGTACAGTAGGGTTGAGGGTCAAGTCAATTGGGAGGTGAGTTTGAATGGAGAAAAACTGGAGGAAGTGAAGTGTTTTAGATATCTGGGAGTGGATCTGGCAGCGGATGGAACCATGGAAGCGGAAGTGGATCATAGGGTGGGGGAGGGGGCGAAAATTCTGGGGGCCTTGAAGAATGTGTGGAAGTCGAGAACATTATCTCGGAAAGCAAAAATGGGTATGTTTGAAGGAATAGTGGTTCCAACAATGTTGTATGGTTGCGAGGCGTGGGCTATGGATAGAGTTGTGCGCAGGAGGATGGATGTGCTGGAAATGAGATGTTTGAGGACAATGTGTGGTGTGAGGTGGTTTGATCGAGTGAGTAACGTAAGGGTAAGAGAGATGTGTGGAAATAAAAAGAGCGTGGTTGAGAGAGCAGAAGAGGGTGTTTTGAAGTGGTTTGGGCACATGGAGAGGATGAGTGAGGAAAGATTGACCAAGAGGATATATGTGTCGGAGGTGGAGGGAACAAGGAGAAGAGGGAGACCAAATTGGCGGTGGAAAGATGGAGTGAAAAAGATTTTGCGTGATCGGGGCCTGAACATGCAGGAGGGTGAAAGGAGGGCAAGGAATAGAGTGAATTGGAGCGATGTGGTATACCGGGGCTGACGTGCTGTCAGTGGATTGAATCAAGGCATGTGAAGCGTCCGGGGTAAACCATGGAAAGCTGTGTAGGTATGTATATTTGCGTGTGTGGACGTGTGTATGTACATGTGTATGGGGGGGTTTGGGCCATTTCTTTCGTCTGTTTCCTTGCGCTACCTCGCAAACGCGGGAGACAGCGACGATGTATAAAAAAAAAAAAAAAAAAAAAATATATATATATATATATATATATATATATATATATATATATATATATATATATATATTTATTTATTTATTTATTTATTTATCTATTCATGTATTTTTTATTGTCATACTTAATCGCCGTCTCCCGCGTCAGCGAGGTAGCGCAAGGAAGCAGATGAGGAATGGCCTAACCCACCAACGTACACATGTATATACATAAACGCCCATACACGCATATATACATACGTATACATTTCAACGTATACATACATATAAATACACAGACATATACATACATACACATGTACATATTCATACTTGTTGCCTTCATCCATTCTCGCCGCCAACCCGCCATACATGAAATACAATTCCCCCCTACTCCCCACCCCCGCCAGCGAAGTAGCGGCAGGAAAAGACAACAAAGGCCACATTCGTTCACACTCAGTCTCTAGCTGGCATGTGTAATGCACCCCTGCTGCAAACCGACATTAACTGGGAACCAATTACTTTCCTCTCTTCATATATAATAAAAGCCCACCGTGCAATGAATAATACAGGAGTAAAGAAAATTATGTGCTAACAATCTTACCATATCAAAACATATTAAAGAGACATATAATAAGTTCAACAAATTCTGTATTTCCATATCGAGATTAAAATTCTACAGTTCATAAGTAGATATCGTAATGTTAGAGTATATATTTCAAAACAACTACACACTTCTACTCAGAACCTAATGAAACTTATCTAAAATCACAATAACTGTGTTGATGCGTCATTGTTACTTATAGTGAGTTTGTTTCATATTATATATATATGTACCAAGCGTAAAACGTCTGTTGCTTTGACGTATGAATTTGAATCCCTTCATACAAATCAGGAACGCGAAAAAATATGAGCATTGAAGATGGAAGACTTAAGTAATATTGTTAGAACTAGACGGCGAGACAGTGAAGATTGAAGATTTGTGGATATGTGACGTGAGGGAATCATTTGAAAGGTGCATAAATGAGTCTTGTAGCATTGTATGGTCATATGACAGATGATGAGTTGGTCAAGAAAATATACAACAGTGTTTATGACGTACATTGAGGAGAGATAGACCGCAAAGGAGATTTATAGATATAGCGAGAGAATCGACTGGTCAGGGATATTTCCAAAGAAGTTCTTAGAGGAGAGATAAAGGACGAGATCCATAAAAACAAAAATTGTGTCCAGAAGTTGTGTGACTGGTGACACTGGTCATAGCTCATAAACCAGCCCACTCAGTGTGCACAGTAAAAGGTGAGAAGCACTTACGTAAGTGTGGAACTTGAGATTTTGCTCTGACGACACTGGCATGGGCTGAGGATGTGTGTGTCTGGAGTGGCTGCGCGTGCCTCGCTCTAACCCACTGGACTGGAAACGGAAATTAATCATAATAGAAACAAGATAAAAACGTACACATCCTTACATTTACTAATGTCGTTGCTTTTTACCTTTAAGCAAATGCATCATACATGATCATATCACCATTTAGGTTATATCTTCCCCAGTTGAAAGGAAACGTAATATTCATTTTTTGCCTTATTATTTCTTATATCTTTTTCTCCAACAATTAGCACCGTAACCCTGTAATATTGAAGATGAGTTTGACTTTACCTTTATGGACCAGGTCAAACGTATCTTTACTACAGGCTGGTTGTAATGGACATAACCTCTGACCTGACCCATAAACGAACATGATGGTGGGTGACTGTGTGGAGGGATGCATCCTACATTTGCCCACAAATATTGGCTTTTCTCGATATCATTTCAATTGCAAGTGATTATATCTATTATCGTTATAAATTATCACGTTTCTGTATAACTATCATCACTATTGCTACATTTATCGTAATTCTTATCGTCTTCCTCCTATCTATTTTCAATTATCATAATGGTTATGATTTCCATAATTTCTTATTGCCGTTATCATTATGATTATGATTATTATCATTGTTATCATCACGGATGTTATCATCCCTACTACTCAAATATATCGTAAAGACTCCTTATCATTCACCCATTAATCATATCAAATATAAAGTACAGAGTTCGACGCCATCCCCAGCTCGTGTGAAGACTACATTACGTAGGATTCAATGCTTTTGGTGTCATGATCGTCCATCAGTCTTAAGCCATTAATGGAAAATTTATTGAAAAAAAAAGGAATTGTTAAAATCGGAAAATAATCAAACATTTTGTATTTACACGATTGACCTTCAATGAAAGTCTCTCTCTCTCTCTCTCTCTTCTCTCTCTCTCTCTCTCTCTCTCTCTTGCTCATGAGTGAAAAAAAAAAGGGAATTACCCCAAAACTTTCTGTGACGTTCATAACGGTCGTACGTTTCACGTTTTCTTTCCAGCTGGAGCTTAGTGCCTGGTCCCGTGTCCAGCGGCCTCCCGCTCAGATTCCAGAGTGTGAAAAAGAAAGTCCGGATAGTATGACGTCCACCTTTACCTGTTCTTTGAAGTACATTGATTTAGGTCACACTCTCTGTGAGAGAGAGATATGAATTGTACAATTCCAATGGGGGAGGAGGCGCCGAAGAAATGATGTACATGATATTCGTGATGTTATAATGTAGCGAGCAAGATTAGCAATATACATCTGAAAATGGACGTCCGTCAAGAAGCTTTTCTTTTTATTCATTATCGTTATCATTATCATTAATATTGATTTATTATCATTATCATTATTATTATCATTATTATTATTATTATTATTATTATTATTATTAGTAGTAGTAGTAGTAGTAGTAGTGGTAGTATCACAATTATCATTATCATCATTATTATTATGATTAATGAGGTTTTGTGCTCTTTCCATTGTGCATCAGGCAGTGGATTAAGAAATATTTAGTCTTTTGTAACTATTTACTTTGTTGCTTTGTGTTACCATAAACTATGTATTCTTTTCTCCATCGTTCACTATCTGTAGCCATTTTCTTTTAGATTTACCCCATGTGGTAAACTATTACCTCCCATTATCAATTTCTCGACCTTCCAGTGGTATTCAGATGGTTTAACTTCTTCGAACTCGCCGTTGCGACCGTTGAACAAGACAGTACAACTCCTGGTTACATTGGTATGACCTTCTGTATCTCCTTAGGAGTCAGATCAGATGCTAAACCATCATATAGGATCGTCTTACCGTGTTCATAAAGGGGTTTACGTGCATTATTTAATCGTCGGAAAGACTACGCTTCTTTTGTTCACGGGTGGTTGTTATATATCATATCATCTTAAAACCGACCAATGTCGCTTATACTTTCACAGTCACACTTCAAAATGAGACTCATGTGCCGCCATGTTTGCAGTCACTGCTCGCAAAGTTGCACATCCGGCGGCGGTCGGACATGTACTCTCAGAACTGATGATGTTTACAAGAGAACATATGTTCATATCTTGTGAGGCGTTCCTTACAGGAATGGTACAGTTTCTGGCTTATTGGTCCGGTCACAGTCGGGAATTTTTTTTAAAGCCAATTACAGATGAACAGTAGTAGTAGTTGTTCTAATACAAGCATCATCTGAGGCACTGAAAAGAAGTTGAAATATATATATATATATATATATATATATATATATATATATATATATATATATATATATATATATATATATATAAACATGAAGTTCTTGCAAATCCAAAGGTACAGCGTGAGGAGAGGGACGTCCTTGTTGAGGATATACGAAACATCTAATAAGACTTTGGATCGACTGGACGGGCGTTCACGGACATTATCGCTCATGAACTGCCCAAGCACATAGGCGTGCGCTAGCGCAACAACGACGCTATGTAGTGACCCAGGTCGTCTAGAGAAGCGTATGAAAGATACGTGATCACTAAGGCTCTCGTGAGTCCCGGCACAGTTGATGGTTTGCCTCCACTAACGAAAACATTATGAGTTCCCACCTCCCACCTCGACCCACTTTTTATGTGGTCGCTTTCGCTTTATTCTTGCAGTCTTAACCCCCTTGAATGCGATGGTGTGACCCTTGAGCAGGACGTTGCGATTTTTCGGTACGTTGGCTTGGCCATTATACCTAAGGGCTGTACTATCGTCCTCAAAAGGTTTATATTCCCACAGAAAGATTATGAGCTGCAATGCCGTCTGGAATACTGAGGACCTTATGGTTGTGAAACATGACTGTCATTAAACTTGTGTTCTTAAGCCATAACTCTAAAACTGCATTTCCTTCCTTGCATAAATTTCACGTGTCTTTACTTTCACACCATCTAACGGCACCAGAGTGAGAACCGGTCGCCCTAAAACGAGCAGAAACAAAAAAAAAAAAATATTGGCAGATGCCGCTGGACCGCCGAAACCTGTTCCGAATGTAGTCCAACGGCTCGTGTTCGCAGGAGGGCAAGGTAAGGGAGGGAACTGAAGCTGTAGTAGGAAGCAGAGAGGAGACATGGTGGCGAGGAGGAGGAGGAGTAGCGAGGAGATATATAGAGAGATCTGGTAGTGTGAAAAACTAAGGGACGAGGAGGTGGCGAGAAGGGATATGACGTTGGTGTTTGTGGTTGTTCAAGTTTGTCTTACGCATCTTAGAAATGCTGGCGTCAGAAGGATATAGGAATGGTTACTGGGGGAGTATGGTGGGGACGAAGGAATGTAAAGGGGAATGAAGGAATGAAGTTAGGGATAAAGGATTGTAATACAAGTGGTAGCTGTCGTAATGCACGAGTGAGGGAGAGGGAGGAATACTGAAAGGCAAGATAGAATGAAGTCGAGGATGAAGTGCAGTGCAGCATAGGAAATTACCATGCAGTATAATGGAAAGAACGTAGGTTACGGGGTGACAGTACTGGGAGAGTAGTGTTGAGGGTGATGGAGGAATCTTGGATGTGAGTGAGTGTTATGAGAATGTGAGAGTGTACAGAGCACGGTGGAAGGAAGGTGTAGTAAGGATAAGGGGAGTGTACAGGTGTCGTTATGAGGTGTAGTGGGAGTGAGTGTATCTGACGATGATTATGAAGACTGAATGTGATATAGTTCACCAGGTTACAGAACGTACCTATGCTGAGTTACTTTCAACATTTCTGTCTCTGTTTTTCTCTGTAAGGAGTCACTGAGGGAAAAGGTTATGATAAGATTTGTACTGATAGAGGATGAACACCTTAGTTCGGTGTGGGCCGACTGTCAAGCCCATGGTTCAGAACCATGCGGATCCAAACCCAGGTTGGCTCGTGCCGACTCATGGTCAGTAACGCTAACCAACACACACACACACACACACGCACACACACACACACACACACACACACACACACACACACATATATATATATATATATATATATATATATATATATATATATATATATATATATATATATATATATATATATTTGTTTTTTCCATATATATTTGCCATTTTCCGCGTCAGCGAGGTAGCGTTGAGAACAAAGTGCTGAGCCTTAGAGGGAATATCCTTACTTGGCCTCTTCTCTGTTCCCTTTTGGAAAAGTAAAAATGGGAGGGAAGGATTTCTAGCCCCCGCTCCCTCCACTTTTAGTCACCCTTTACGACACGCAGGGAATACGTGGGAAGTATATATATGCGTACGTGTGTTTTGCAATTGTTCTTCTATAATGGTCTGTTTCTGTCCATGTGTTTGTCTTCTTTTCTTATAAGGACTCATAAGTGTACGGATGTTCTTGTTTGTGCGTTGTTTGTGTGTTTGTCCATGTGTATACACATACTTGTTGCACCTGTCATGTGCCATGCCATGATATGTCTGCAATACAATAGGTGTTGACACGGGTGTTAGCACATATGCATAGATTACTGAGGTAGTGTTCGTGTGTGATCGCATTTTACTTTTCATTAATTATATTCCCTTAATCCTGACGAGGCTGCCCTTAAACACGACGGTACGAGCTTAAATATGTCGTCACGATTCTTGACGTCAGGTGAAAGGCTAGGTCATTATATCTAAGGGCCGTACCATCGTGCTCAAGGATCGTACCGTTACACTCAAAAGAGTGTACCGTCGTGCTTAAAGATCGTTCCGCCGTGCTCCGGGATCGCACCGTCGTGTTCAAGAATTGTACCGTCGTACTTAAAGATCGTACCGCCATACTCAGGGATCGCACCGTCGTGTTCAAGGATCGCACGGTCGTGTTCAAGTGTCGCACCATCGTGTTCAAAGATCTCACCGTCGTACTCAAGGATCGCACGGTCGTGTTCAAGAACCACACGGTCGTGTTCAAGGACCGCACGGTCGTGTTCAAGGATCACACGGTTGTGTTCAAGGACCGCACGGTCGTGTTCAAGGATCACACGGTTGTGTTCAAGGACCGCATGGTCGTGTTCAAGGATCACACGGTTGTGTTCAAGGATCACACGGTCGTGTTCAAGGATCGCACGGTCGTGTTCAAGGATCACACGGTCGTGTTCAAGGATCGCACGGTCGCGATCAAGGATCACACGGTCGTGTTCAAGGATCACACGGTCGTGTTCAAGGATCGCACGGTCGTGTTCAAGGATCGCACGGTCGTGATCAAGGATCACACGGTTGTGTTCAAGGACCGCACGGTCGTGTTCAAGGATCACACGGTCGTGTTCAAGGATCGCACGGTCGTGTTCAAGGATCACACGGTCGCGATCAAGGATCGCACGGTCGTGTTCAAGAACCACACGGTCGTGTTCAAGGATCGCACGGTCGTGTTCAAGGATCACACGGTTGTGTTCAAGGACCGCACGGTCGTGTTCAAGGATCACACGGTTGTGTTCAAGGACCGCACGGTCGTGTTCAAGGATCACACGGTTGTGTTCAAGGACCGCATGGTCGTGTTCAAGGATCACACGGTTGTGTTCAAGGATCACACGGTCGTGTTCAAGGATCACACGGTCGTGTTCAAGGATCGCACGGTCGTGTTCAAGAACCACACGGTCGTGTTCAAGGACCGCATGGTCGTGTTCAAGGATCGCACGGTCGTGTTCAAGGATCGCACGGTCGTGATCAAGGATCACACGGTTGTGTTCAAGGACCGCATGGTCGTGTTCAAGGATCACACGGTCGCGATCAAGGATCACACGGTCGTGTTCAAGGATCACACGGTCGTGTTCAAGGATCGCACGGTCGTGTTCAAGGATCGCACGGTCGTGATCAAGGATCACACGGTTGTGTTCAAGGACCGCACGGTCGTGTTCAAGGATCACACGGTCGTGTTCAAGGATCGCACGGTCGTGTTCAAGGATCACACGGTCGCGATCAAGGATCGCACGGTCGTGTTCAAGAACCACACGGTCGTGTTCAAGGATCGCACGGTCGTGTTCAAGGATCACACGGTTGTGTTCAAGGACCGCACGGTCGTGTTCAAGGATCACACGGTTGTGTTCAAGGACCGCACGGTCGTGTTCAAGGATCACACGGTTGTGTTCAAGGACCGCATGGTCGTGTTCAAGG
The DNA here is from genome assembly GCF_036320965.1 of Panulirus ornatus. Taxonomy (NCBI): domain Eukaryota; kingdom Metazoa; phylum Arthropoda; class Malacostraca; order Decapoda; family Palinuridae; genus Panulirus; species Panulirus ornatus. Next base: position 49,283,278 of record NC_092227.1, read on the forward strand.
ATCACACGGTTGTGTTCAAGGATCACACGGTCGTGTTCAAGGATCGCACGGTCGTGTTCAAGGATCACACGGTCGTGTTCAAGGATCGCACGGTCGCGATCAAGGATCACACGGTCGTGTTCAAGGATCGCACGGTCGTGTTCAAGGATCACACGGTCGTGTTCAAGGATCGCACGGTCGTGTTCAAGGATCGCACGGTCGTGTTCAAGGATCGCACGGTCGTGTTCAAGGATCGCACGGTCGTGTTCAAGGATCACACGGTCGTGTTCAAGGATCGCACGGTCGTGTTCAAGGATCACACGGTCGTGTTCAAGGATCGCATGGTCGTGTTCAAGGATCACACGGTCGTGTTCAAGGATCACACGGTCGTGTTCTAGGATCGCACGGTCGTGTTCAAGAGGATCACGTATGAATCACTATATCCGCCACAGGTGTTAGAATATTCATCTGAGCACCAAGGCTGGTTGTGTACACGATTAAGAATCAAGGAGAATCACTTTAAGTTCCTGGATTTAGATTTATAGGAAGAGAGATCGTGGCTTCTCTGTGTACACTGTTAGGTGTCTACTCCTGTCACCTTTGTACATTATTGTCGAAAACTGCACAAGGTTACAACACTTATTTACAGTCAAAGCTCACAATTTGATATTGAAGACGATGATGCACTTTCAGTCTTAAATATATATATATATATATATATATATATATATATATATATATATATATATATATATATATATCTTTTTCTTTCTTTCATACTATTCGCCATTTTCCGCATTAGCGAGGTTGCGTTAAGAACAAAGGACTGGACCTTTGAGGGAATATCCTCAAATGGCCCTCTTCTCTGTCCCTTCTTTTGGAAAATATATATATATATATATATATATATATATATATATATATATATATATATATATATATTTCCTTTAGTTTTCCACGATGGCAGTCATTCCCAACAAGAACTTCTACCTGAGAATTTGAACTTCTACCCTGAAGATTGACTGTCATTCGTCATTTTCATCCAGAGGAATGTACATGATACCCGGAACGAGGCGACCCACTGCTCTGATGACTGTCAGATGCCATCCAGGTGAACGTCATGAAAGTATAAAAGTGAGACTAAACTGATCAGTGCAATGGCTTCATCTATATTGTGCTTATCATCATCTTTAGGATTGTGTTACGTAAATGATGGCGCTCAGAATGATATGAAGAAAAAAATGATTCTCTCTTGGACATATTTCATTTTCATTGCTCAATTTTCGCTTGTCAGGTCCCTGTGCCACCTTGATCAACTTATTAACAATGTTACTGTCTAATACCTCCAGATAAAACCTTTTATGCGACGGTCAGATAGATTGTACCGCAGTTAAGGAGAGTTTCTTCACCAGAGGGAAAGAGAAAGGTAAATTCTTCATCTACACTTTATGTTTCGCGCTTCAAGTTTGAGTCACACTCGGAACCAGTCATAAAGTCTCGGCTCTGTGAGCATGGCTTTGGAAAGGAGACAAAGATGTCATACCTTGTACAGGGAACTCTTATACTCCTTCACAATACCAGCGAGTCATGTTTATTGCAGTTTAAGAAATATTATGGTCAGGAAGTGTCGCCTGGACAAGACATTTTGCGGCAGGGCTGTTCGATGGCTTGTTACTACACCTCCACAAGCCAGCCGGAAGGTCGGTAGTGCGAACAAAATACTACAAGAACGTCTCCATCCTAATGAGTCGGTAGTGAGAGCTGTGGTCCTGCTGGTGGAAAGCTGTGGTCCTGCTGGTGGAGAGCTGTGGTATTGCTGGTGGAGAGCTGAGGTCCTCTTGGTGGAGAGCTGTGGTACTGCCGGTGGAGAGCTGTGGTACTGCTGGTGGAGAGCTGTGGTACTACTGTTGGAGGGTTGTGGTACTGCCGGTGGAGAGCTGTGGTATTGCTGATGGAGAACTGTGGTACTGCTGGTGGAGAGCTGTGGTCCTGTTGGTGAACTACGGTGCTGCTGGTGGAAAGCTGCGATACTGCTGGTGGAGAGCTGTGGTGCTCCTGGCGGACAGCTGTGGTACAGCTGGTAGAGAGCTGTGGTACTGCTGGTGTAGTGTAACCAGCACTACCACCATCTTCTAAAAAGTCAGAGAGAACGTTGTGGGTTTTGTCCTCCCAGCAGAGAGGGTGACGGTAAGAGGGGGGGGGGGGGGGGGGGGGTGGTTAACTGCCCTGAACACCTCATTACTTCGAGTAATCACCGATGATTATCATGTTGGGGGACGAGCCCACCAAGCACCTCTATAGTTAGTACGAGAGATGGTTGTTCCAGGCTCGATCCTTTCTGACACCCAGCTTGCTACCTCTGGCATACAGGTGACGACCGTATGAGGGTCAGCTGACGCGAGCGCTTCCTGGGGTGCTGATCAGCCAGCTACCACCCAGGTCACGTGTCTCTGTTGTGCACGTGAGTCATTATGTACTGAAAGGAACTTGTTTCTACCCAAAGTAACTGTTACTCCCACACTAGTAACTAAGATATTGTTATCTCTAATGGCACTGGGTTTCTGCAGAGGTGCGATTATCATAATTACGACAGATATAGACAAGGATTGATTGTATAACCTCTGAGGTGGGGCGCCTGGGTAGCTATGACCAGATCCCACGGTGAACAGTGGGGGAACATCAACCTGTCACGGACAAGCAGGAGTCTATGAGAGGCGCTACTTTCTCTCGTCTTTCAACTGGGACAAGTGCGCCCGATGACTGGCTACCTCCCGCTCTCTCTCTCTCTCTCTCTCTCTCTCTCTCTCTCTCTCTCTCTCTCTCTCTCTCTCTCTCTCTCTCTCTCATGGCGAGATCCCGTCGTAGGTCCTCGTAGGTAGAGAGGCACTCACGCATCACGGATGGTGTTCGGTGATCACGGTGACGGATGAGTGCGTCTGGAGTGCGTCAGGCAGGGGAGGAGCCCCCGCGTCATGGTGGCCTAGTTTGTTTTGGTCGGCGGCGTCAGTCTGGCCCAGTCACGAGAACCAAGACCCGCCGGAAACTGTGTCATAACCCGGCTAGTGAAAGTGCCGGTTCTATTTACCGGGATCCCCTTGTACGTCCGGAGCAGCTCCCTCCATCTACATCCTGGTGATGGACTGGAGTTTTATGACTGATGACGAGGGAGGTGTATGGTCGAGGTGATTGGTAGACCACGAACATGGGCGATAGCTTGTGAACGAGGTCATCATAGTGTCTTATTGGTTCACGTACCACCACTTTCCATATTGATACTAGAATCGTTTAGTCGTCTTACAGAATAAATTTTACTTATTGTCATTAATATCAGAATGGAAGTTCGTAAAATCACTGTGCACCTTTGATCTTTCTCATTGTCTGATATCATTAGGAACAGATACTGACACTCAAGAATTTCCTGTTGCTACAAATTTCAGGGTCGAGTCACTGGTTGGCGTCCTGCTGTACCACTCCTTACGTGCAGTTCAGCTGATGGTAGTAATTGTCCTTACATTCTCACGTTATCATCAACTCGGCAAAGAGCTCTTTTGTTATCTTGAGCGAAACACTTGCGGATTAATGTGCTAACCTATTTGACCTAAGGTGTCGTTGTCTTGATACTTGTACAAAAGGTTAAGACCGTGGATTCAGGCGGCAAAGTTGTGGAACGTTGACATTGATCCTTGAATGATGGCTGGATAGTTAGGCTTTAGGCTTGTCAACGGCCTAGGGGCATCAAAAGGCCATCAGCGTCAACATATCACGAACTGAAAAATCTTGGAACACCTTTAGGTGTTCCAAGATGATTCTAAGACCACAAACATTCGCGATATATATATATATACTTCGGCCGTCACTTGACATGCACCGCTTAACGTTACAGATAAGACCTATTTTATACAGGACATGTCCGCTGGGATACCACGGGTGTAGTTAGGTATGACTCCAGTCAAGCGACACCCTCCTTCAACACTAAAGATCTTTCTTTAGTAATATCGAGATGTGTTGCACCTGTGATGTTAATCATGGTAAGAATTACCTCGAGAACGATGCTACGACCCAAGGGTATAATGGCCTGGCCTTTTTAACCTTAGCTAATGGTCGTACAGCCCTAGTACGTTCAAAGGTCTTACCCTTGTCTCATGTCACACCCCAGCCTGGCTGTCCTCAGCACCAGACGCCTCGTCCTACATGCCATCATCACAAACCCTCGCGAGACACTCGGTGTGTTGTGTAAGTTCTTGTCCTTTGTGGATAACTTGCGACCATTATGTTGTAGGCAGAAACCGGAGAGGCAATTAGTGTTCTACGTTTTCACTTTCCCTCTGATTTTTTTTTCCTCCATGCTTGTAGAATCAGTCATGAAGTTTCCTCCTCTCTGGGGTTATATCTGCAGATCCGATACCTTGACATTGTACCACAATCTCCTCACAAATAAGTGAGCATGACTACGTGTCTCGGGTAGGATTTTCCACATCGTCACTGGCTTAAGTATCGTATGTCAGGGGTCATTGTCGTACCTGTAAGCAAAGTTGCATGTTAAAAAAAAAGGGAGAAATGTACACGAGCGAATAGTTGTTGTACAGTATAAGTTTCTCACTGTAGTCACTGTTGGCGTTCGCCACTTACGCACAGGTCGTAAGGCCAAGAGCTTTTTAAAGTTTTTACGTGGGAAAGTTTATAAACCATTGTCACCAACGAAAAACCGGAAGGAAAGAGCAAATCAGCTGAAACGGGAAATGTTCTTCATGATTCGTTAAACACAAAAACTGTCATTTCCGGGTATTTTTTGAAAGTTTTGGCTAAAATATCTGCTGGCAAATGTGTGGTATCACTGTTGCGACACATGAAACAATCTGGCTCCCTGTTCTCTCTCTCTCTCTCTCTCTCTCTCTCTCTCTCTCTCTCTCTCTCTCTCTCTCTCTCTCTCTCTCTCTCTCTCTCATCAGCCGCACAAACAAGAATCAATTTTACATATGAAAGTATAAAAGTCATGACAATGTTGTATGTATATGAGTCTTGAGCCTTGAATGCAAGAGACAGGAAGATGGCAGACGTGCTGGAAATAAAAGGCCTGGGAACGAGATGCTTAGCGTAAGGCAGATGGATCGTGAAAGGAACAACAGGTTAAAGAAGAAGTGTGGTAGTAAGTGCAGTTTGAGTGAGAGAGCTGGACAGGGTGTGCTGAGAAAATAGTTTTGGCATAATGGAGAGTATGTACGATGAAATACGAGGTGGATGTATGTCTTGTAAATTGAGGGCATGAGGGGAAGGAGGAAAATGAGGCGAAAATAGATGGGGCGAAAATAGATGGATGGTGTGAAAGAAGTTTTGGGGTATCGGGGCCTGAACATTCAGGAAGGTGAGAGGCATGCAGGGGATAGAATGAGCTGGATCGCCATGATATATTTGGGGACGACGTGCAATCAGTGGATTGGAACCAGGCATGTGACGAGGTCGAGATAAACCACAGATCAGTCCGTGGGTCTTGTGCTGTTGATGGTAGGTTCTGTTATCAGTACATAATACATGACAGCTACGTTGTCAGAGATGATACATGTTACGAGGCACCTGCAGCTTTGAGGCCTGCACTCCATGCAGGGGCAGTGAAATGACGAAACCCTCCAAAGCAGGAAGGTGCGTGATATCATGGCACGCATTTCCGTACACAGATAATGAAACCGGACTCCGCCTTCATGTAGTAACACAGTGAGTGTGGAGTCATCTTCGGCGAGGTCGTCAGTGCACTGAATCCAAAATCCCATGTTGGTCTGGTGGGACCTAGCAGACAAGAAGGCCTTGGTCTGCAATGCTTACTGACCATGAGTCACCTCGGGATGGTTCGGGGTCGGACTCGCATGGGTTCGAATCCTGGGTATGGCATTTATCTTGCACCCAACGCAGGTGCTCATCCTCCCCTCGGGGCCGGTTGTTAAAAGGGTATCTGGCTTATGTTAGTGTGTGTGTGTGTGTGTGTGTGTGTGTGTGTGTGTGGATAATGAAATGTCTCTCGCCAGTTCGTCTAAGATTGACTTTAACGCGGCAAAATTCCGTACATCTTCAAGAAGTAATGCAAAATCTCTGTACACTTCACAAAGTAACGAGGAGCCGATGTTCCTCACTGAGTTTACCATCACAGGTGGCTGTCCACCTGGTGGTTTGAGCCTGAAATATTGAATCATGGCAGTTATCTCACGCTGGGAATTTTCTCCACTTGGAAATTACTTTCTAAGTCTTCACTACAGACAGGTTTACGTAAGGGGTTAACACGAACAAAAGGCGATACTGTTGCATTTGTTGGTTTGGGGAACAAATCATCAATTTCATAGCGGCAGTTTCAGGTGTTAGAATGATATCTTTCTCGTATAGATATGAATGATAGAAAGTTAGCAAGTATACAACGCTCATTCTATACTTCGTCTTGACCCACCTTTACGGATGGAGACGGGTTAACGGGACTCGCAATGTATGACGTAACGAATTCATAATACTGTGTTATTCAATACACGTAACATGAAGTACAAAAAAAAAAATGGCAAAGAATTCTGGTGTTTTCCGCGGACGGTGATAAACGGGTGTGACAGACGTGGAGGAAAGGTACAACAATGGTCTATTGTTAGGGGGGGAGGGAGGGGGGAAGGGGGAGGGGAGGGGAGAGGGAAGGGGGTGGGGGGGAGAGAAGAAAAGGCTGCTGAGAATGGTGCAGTCTTGCCAGGGGAGGCACAATGCAATTAGATTAAGGAACCCTCGGTCCGGTGGTACAAATGTGGCCTCTGTGGTTTATGCGTTTGTGTCCATTCATGCTGCACGACGCCAGTGTTTGGTGTCGCGAGTGGAAAGAGCCGGATTTTTCTCATGATTAAAGTGTGTTCGTGTGTGTGTGTGTGTGTGTGTGTGTGTGTGTGTGTGTGAGTGTGATAATAATGATAATGATAATGAAGAGTTTACTAACTTCAGGCTGCCAGTTGGCCGAAAATACACAGTTGAGATATTACAAATATTACAGAACTGGGAGGTCACAACTGTCACTAGCTAACGAATCATAAAAGATCTTAAGATGTAAGTAAGAGGTGAGTATCTCCAGGGTGTGGGCAGGCAAGGTGAACTGCACCATATGTTCACACATCTGTCATATCCGAATGACGTCATGATCCGAGCAAGACGGAATGGGACTGACATTGACCAAATTCGGAGCCAACTGTTTTCATAACAGCTGTTAACCATGACATGGTATCATTATGTTTTGTTCCATTTGTCGATCGGGCCCATTGTTCGTAGGTCAGTTATTCTAGACCAAACCAGTTTGAAGAACGTGGCTTAAACTGCAGAATTTCACCTGATAGACAAATGGTTACTAATAAAACTCCACAGTCAGGCGCTGGTAATTTCACCTGTCAGCTTGGAAAGGATCGACGCTGATATTACGCAGGATGAGCAGTTGTGGCTGGACCAATAGAGCGTCACCAAGTCATTCACAGAGTCGGAACTGCTCTTATTGCTTGAGTCTGGTACCCAGGGGAGGTTCCCGAGGACATTGTGCCGGCTGGGCGAGTCCTCAGTCGAAGAGGCTGGACGAGGTATGGGCTGGTTCTTCACCCAAGCCTTGGATTTCACTGGGCAAGTCGTTTTCGCACCGACCTCTGTTGCCAAGTGCAAATATTGAGTAGACACGAGTGCAGTCAGACTACCACAGGATCGTATATCAAGACTCCCATACCAGGAGTGTGTATGATGGTGAGGTTCATGCCATTCAGAACTCAAGAGTCGCCAGACGTCGTAGGTGCTTTATCACTCCCTCCCTGTGCTATGTATGAATACTAGTCACTGCCTTGTTGCTCCCGTGACCTCCGTCTGCCTGCAAAACCCGCCTGTGGAATGGCGGGTTAGAGTTAGAGTTTGCAGATAACTAGTGTGAATGACAACTTATCGATCCTTGACAACGAAAGTGATTCTAACGATGTGTTCCAGTGATGCGCGACAGTCTTATCTATTTGTTGGTATTTAAGAACACTTACAGTGGTGTCTCCCTTGGAAACCTCCCCGAGGATGATGGTCAGTCCTCAAAGGTGATGCCATCAGCACATTAAACATTGATGGTGTTCTTATAGTTCTAAACACAGTTGCATTTGAGTTAGCTGGTCAGTAGTGGGAAAAGTAATTGTGGCATGGTATGTACTGCATCAGATCCCTCGTGAGTGACTTGGAGTGTGTGGTAGTAGACGAGAGTCAAGATAGTGTTTCCACTGGGGTCTTGAGGTCTTGAATACGAGTTTGTAATCTTTCGTTTACTATTTCCTCCACAATTTGTTTTTCCTTCTCTGTGTCTGGTGTGTCTCCATTTCTCCGTAAATGTACATCTTTTACACCTTGGCTTTTCCTGTACTTTGTTTTACTCGTATGTAAATACCCTCAGTAAGTGATACCATCTTTGATGGTGTTATGCACAAGCGAGAGGTGTTACTAAATGGTAGACTCAGTGGCACTTAATTGTAGTATAGGGTTGCAATCCCTTGTATCTGAATATATATATATATATATATATATATATATATATATATATATATATATATATATATATATATATATATATATATATATATATATGTATATATATATATATATATATATATATATATATATATATATATATATATATATATATATATATATATATATATATATATATATATATATATATGCTAGTCACTTCAGGAACAGAACGTATCAAGCCATGAAAATTTCCTTTTCTTCTTTGTCTCATACTCTCTTCATCACTACTTGGAAGAGCCAATCGTGCCACCGCAAGAAAGAAGCTGTATTGATCTGTCGTAATCCTCAGCTGACAAATCTTTCAGCAACTGTAACTCAACCTATTTTCGTCTTTTCCGACTTAACCAGTCTACACTTACATCTGCAGCGGATAAAGCCGCTCCTTTTGGTGCTTTACTTCCCTCTAATTCTACTGTGAGTTGTTCCACCATCCAGTCCCACTGCCCTGCCCCTCCTGTGGATCCTATGTCCTCTACCATACCTCTCTTGCGAGAGGTCTTCCGTGTTCTCTCTTGCCTGCAGGTGGTCAAGGTGTTCAGGTGGACTCGATGGCGTAACTCCTCGATACCCTTGGTGGAAGTTCAAGGAACGAACACTTGACGCTGCGCTGTTGTCCACGCTTCAGAAACATATAGTGAGGGATGCCGGCAGTCCATTCGGTATACGTAGTGTTGTTGCTTTTGAAATCACAAGACGGTAGCCGCAGCCACTCGGTGTGTGACCGACTCCATGTCTCTGTACGAGTGAACCGGGAAGCTCTGTGCACTTTCTCCATACCATGGAACTGAGGGCGAGGTTAACGATGAGAGATACTCTCACGTAGGAGAAAAAAAGAATGATACCGCAAATGTTAGTGAATCTCAGTCTTCCTAAGCAATGACAGGACAGACGCAGCGTCACGGACCCTCACTGTAAATGTTATACACTTAGAGAAAAAACAGATCACGTTCACTCAAGGATATGGGGCCAGTGCCATTAAGGCCCCACACCTTACCTTCCTGGAGCCAGCGAGTATGCAGTGCTCACGTACTGTAGGTGCTGAGATCTGTTTAGTTCTGGAGAGATGCTTATCTCTATATGTCTTTGAATACGGTACAGGTTTTAGGGAGAGAGATTTACTCTGTATAAGGTTTACATTTCTATTATAAACGTACCGTGATAAGTAATTGTTACTTATGACATTAAAGATAATCAGTAGAGGTAATTACAGTTTTGGTGCGTCACAAGACAGATTGTTGGTGTGGACACCAGGAGCAGGAACCTACTTCACCGGATATGACATCACTCGGGGGTCTCACGCGCGTCACCGTTTGAGGACAGTTAGTTCAGGAGTCATTCGTCATTCCTCGACAATGGTCACGTCAAAGGCCACAGGCCATAATACCTAAAGGGTTGTACCTTTGTATTCGTGGGCTTAACCTCCACTTACAGATGTGGGATACCCAGTGCCCTTGAGCACGTCTGTAGGGCCCTTGAGTGTGATGACCTGGCTTTTAAGCATGGTGTATGACGACCCTGGTGGCTTCATATGAAACTAATTTTTGTGATCAACTGATCTATTTGTAGATGTTTTCTATCGCTCTTCGTCTCAACATTCTATAAATGAGGAATGAACTGTGTGTAACTTGAAATACAGATAAAATGCAATCACCCTGATCGCTGGTGGATAATTGACAGAGTTTCTAACCACAGCTGGGTTGATCAGGCGGTCCTCATGTGGGGTAAACTCACGTGCCCTGCTGGCAGGAGGGGGGGATATCAGGACCTTGAGATCCAAGACAGAGATGTCCAACATCTCCAGGAACAGTATATCCCACAGTATACCCTACACTATACCCGCAGTATACCTCACAGTATACCCTACAGTATACCCACAAAATACCCCACAGTATACCCTACAGTATACCCACAGTATACCCCACACAAGAGTAACAACTTCAGTTTAATACCCAATGAACGTGATCAATGATTATATCCTTCTAAGTTATGCTCGGATGAATAACCATTATACCTTCATTAGAAAGCATTTCCCTGGCTGGTGAGTGGCCACTGTTATTGTTAACCTCACCCGTGCTACAAAGACAGAGTGAAGGTAACGATGCGTATGACTTGCCATCATATTTTTCTCTTTTATTGCAATAATAAAACCTAAATATCCCTGATGCCCAGTCAACTTTACTGCCGTGTAAGCCATGACTATACAAGGGTGTGAGATCTAAGATTTCATATCATTGTTATCATATAAAGGTGTTTATGGACAGCCTCCTTGAGGATACACCTTGAGTGAAAAAAAAAATCATCCTCGCGGAGGTTGTATCATTTGTCAAAAATATTCTCACTTCAGAGGAGTCCATCCTGTCCCTGCTACTGAGTGTAGCGCAGCTTTGGAATTGACGGAGCCCCTGTATGAGGGATCTTGGGGTAATGATATATATATATATATATATATATATATATATATATATATATATATATATATATATATATATATATAAAATGAAATTGAGTGGGAGATGTATAAAAGAAAGAGACAGGAGGTCAAGAGAAAGGTGCAAGAGGTGAAAAAAAAAGGGCAAATGAGAGTTGGGGTGAGAAAGTATCATTAAATTTTAGGGAGAATAAAAAGATGTTCTGGAAGGAGGTAAATAAAGTGCGTAAGACAAGGGAGCAAATGGGAACTTCAGTGAAGGGCGCAAATGGGGAGGTGATAACAAGTAGTGGTGATGTGAGAAGGAGATGGAGTGAGTATTTTGAGGGTTTGTTGAATGTGTTTGATGATAGAGTGGCAGATATAGGGTGTTTTGGTCGAGGTGGTGTGCAAAGTGAGAGGGTTAGGGAAAATGATTTGGTAAACAGAGAAGAGGTAGTAAAAGCTTTGCGGAAGATGAAAGCCGGCAAGGCAGCAGGTTTGGATGGTATTGCAGTGGAATTCATTAAAAAAGGGGGTGACTGTATTGTTGACTGGTTGGTAAGGTTATTTAATGTATGTATGACTCATGGTGAGGTGCCTGAGGATTGGCGGAATGCGTGCATAGTGCCATTGTACAAAGGCAAAGGGGATAAGAGTGAGTGCTCAAATTACAGAGGTATAAGTTTGTTGAGTATTCCTGGTAAATTATATGGGAGGATATTGATTGAGAGGGTGAAGGCATGTACAGAGCATCAGATTGGGGAAGAGCAGTGTGGTTTCAGAAGTGGTAGAGGATGTGTGGATCAGGTGTTTGCTTTGAAGAATGTATGTGAGAAATACTTAGAAAAGCAAATGGATTTGTATGTAGCATTTATGGATTTGGAGAAGGCATATGATAGAGTTGATAGAGATGCTCTGTGGAAGGTATTAAGAATATATGGTGTGGGAGGAAAGTTGTTAGAAGCAGTGAAAAGTTTTTATCGAGGATGTAAGGCATGTGTACGTGTAGGAAGAGAGGAAAGTGATTGGTTCTCAGTGAATGTAGGTTTGCGGCAGGGGTGTGTGATGTCTCCATGGTTGTTTAATTTGTTTATGGATGGGGTTGTTAGGGAGGTGAATGCAAGAGTTTTGGAAAGAGGGGCAAGTATGAAGTCTGTTGGGGATGAGAGAGCTTGGGAAGTGAGTCAGTTGTTGTTCGCTGATGATACAGCGCTGGTGGCTGATTCATGTGAGAAACTGCAGAAGCTGGTGACTGAGTTTGGTAAAGTGTGTGAAAGAAGAAAGTTAAGAGTAAATGTGAATAAGAGCAAGGTTATTAGGTACAGTAGGGTTGAGGGTCAAGTCAATTGGGAGGTGAGTTTGAATGGAGAAAAACTGGAGGAAGTGAAGTGTTTTAGGTATCTGGGAGTGGATCTGGCAGCGGATGGAACCATGGAAGCGGAAGTGGATCATAGGGTGGGGGAGGGGGCGAAAATTCTGGGAGCCTTGAAGAATGTGTGGAAGTCTAGAACATTATCTCGGAAAGCAAAAATGGGTATGTTTGAAGGAATAGTGGTTCCAACAATGTTGTATGGTTGCGAGACGTGGGCTATGGATAGAGTTGTGCGCAGGAGGATGGATGTGCTGGAAATGAGATGTTTGAGGACAATATGTGGTGTGAGGTGGTTTGATCGAGTAAGTAACGTAAGGGTAAGAGAGATGTGTGGAAATAAAAAGAGCGTGGTTGAGAGAGCAGAAGAGGGTGTTTTGAAATGGTTCGGGCACATGGAGAGAATGAGTGAGGAAAGATTGACCAAGAGAATATATGTGTCGGAGGTGGAGGGAACGAGGAGAAGAGGGAGACCAAATTGGAGGTGGAAAGATGGAGTGAAAAAGATTTTGTGTGATCGGGGCCTGAACATGCAGGAGGGTGAAAGGAGGGCAAGGAATAGAGTGAATTGGAGCGATGTGGTATACCGGGGTTGACGTGCTGTCAGTGGATTGAATCAAGGCATGTGAAGCGTCTGGGGTAAACCATGGAAAGCTGTGTAGGTATGTATATTTGTGTGTGTGGACGTGTGTATATACATGTGTATGGGGGTGGGTTGGGCCATTTCTTTCGTCTGTTTCCTTGCGCTACCTCGCAAACGCGGGAGACAGCGACAAAGCAAAGAAAAAAAAAAAAAAAAAAAAAAAAAATATATATATATATATATATATATATATATATATATATATATATATCCCCTATCCCTGGGGATAGGGGAGAAAGAATACTTCCCACGTATTCCTTGCGTGTCGTAGAGGGCGACTAACAGAGGAGGGAGCGGGTGGCTGGAAATCCTCCCCTCGTTTTTTCTTCTTTTTTTTTCCAAAAGAAGGAACAGAGAAGGGGGCCAGGTGAGGATATTCCCTCAAAGGCCCAGTCCTCTGTTCTTAACGCTACCTCGCTGGTGCGAGAAATGGCGAAAAGTATGAAAGAAATATATATATATATATATATATATATATATATATATATATATATATATATATATATATATATATATATATATATATATATCTTTATTTGTGTGTGTGTGTGTGTGTGTGTGTGTGTGTGTGTGTGTGACAGCTAGAGACTGAGTGTGAACGAATGTGGCCTTTTTTTGTCTGTTTTCCTGGCGCTACCTCGTTGAAGCAGGGGTTAACAGCGTTGTTTCCTGTGGGGCGGGTTAGCGCTGGGAATGGATGAAGGCAAGCAAGTATGAATATGTACATGTGTATATATGTATATGTCTGTATTCGTATGTATACGTATGTGTATATCTTGATATGTATATGTATGTATACGGGCGTTCATGTATATGATTCCCTAGTGAGGAGCCATATCATGTTAGTATTGTAGCTACTATACACATTTGGCATTTTCCTCACCAAATGAACAGTTGTACAGCTCCCGATCACAACCTTGAAACTGCTGTGCTTTGAAGTGACCATCTGATCCGACGTGATCACTCGTAACTCTCGCCATGATCGCTAGACAATTGGAAACCAAGACAAAGATTCTTAGTTTTAATCAAGCCTCGACAACTTCACCCACCCTGTCGCGCGCCATGGTCAAAATGTCCACAGTAGACAGACACCATACGGTGTAAGCCGAGCAGAGCAATGATGACCCAAGTCACTCTGGGCCAGACCCTTATGTACGAGTTTTCCGTGATGGCTTCTGAGAACGTGTGCAAATCGGTTTTTATCACGCAGGCGGACAGGCCGGCCGAGACGTTGCCTAGTTCCTGGTTCCGAGCCCCAGCCCTGATCAGGAAGATACAAGATCACCTATTTTTTTCTTGTGGCACTTTAGCCTATTCCGTATCCGCGTGACCGACTGAGTTCGGTAGTGTGTGAGCCGTCGTGCCTCGGGTCTTACCTGGCGGAGGCGTCAGTGACGGCAGGCTGCAGGCCCTTCAGGTGAACCCAGCCTCCTCAGAGTGAACGCCAACATTGCTTGCCTCATCGAAAGTAAGCGGCTTCGTCTTCTCTGAGCGGGGAAGCAACGGGGTTTTTGGTCGCTCCAACGACATTTTCTGTCTGTCTGCAAAATCCATTCGGGGGTTAACGGGTTAGCGTACCTTCTACAGATCTGTCAGTTGAGTAAATTGTAAATGTGAGAGCGTAAATGAAGACGGTGGTGTGTTTCAGTGATGAGTGATCAACGTGACTGTTTGAGTTTACATTGAGGAGGAGGATTTAATCCTTGAGGGATATCCGCAGCTGATGGCTTGCCCACCAAAGGTCGTTCTTTCACCTTTGGAAAATGTTTACATTTGTGGGAATCAGGAGATACGAAGAGCAACGTATTTTTATTGCACATCTTACGTTATTTCGGCGTATATGTGATGTGTGTTTTTACGGTTACTAGGCACGCAAGGGCCAGGGAGTTTTTTTTCATTTTTTTTAGTTATTGAAGTTGTTTGTTTGTCATCTTATTAATCCCTTTTGCGGTGATCTGCAATGTGTTTTTCCTCGGTGTTTTAGGTAGATGTGTATTTATTAAGCCGTGACTTTCTTGACACCCTGAGTTGTCCTAATGCTCATATCTTGGCTAAGATTGTCACTAATAATGATGAACAGAAGCCAGAGGTATTATGAAAAGTGAGTCTTTAAGTGTGTGTTTTTCCGGGTAAGACCAACTCCTCTCCTCTGACATGTTGTCTTGCACACAATATTTTTTTTTTTCTTACAGTTGGTTGAATGTATCATATCTGTTGTTGATCAGCGAGAGCTCAGGAAAGGGAGGAAAGAGTCCAACAAAACGGTCAGTATTTCAGTATGATGGAACTAAACATCCGGAAAATCTTTTAAACTCTTTTATGATTGCAACACCTTACACGCTCTGGTAGTCTTGCATGTAAACAGTATATTTTCGTGTATCAAGGACGCCACAGCTGATGAAGTAGGTGAGTTTGGAAACATTTGGAGCGTGGAGGAGGTTGGCCGGGACAGATCATCACTGCTTGAGGGTTAATAATACACTCCATGTTATCGTGTATATTATCAAACGTCTCCGTCTATACTTAGACTCGCGTCAGTAAGGAAGCGAGGACCATGTGTCAGTTACGTGATCTTGGAAAAGATCTGGGGAAAAAGTCGTTAGCATTGCCTCTACCACCGTCGTTAAGGAGCTTCCTATTGCCAAGTATCAGTCACGCGACAAGTTTTTGTCCTCGTTGAAAAGAAAAAAAGAAAAGGAGAAAATAAGCATCTGAAGCTTTGTCAACAGCAGTAGGTTAAACGAATGACGATTCTGAATTATCATAGTTAAGGTTACGAGGAAGGGGACGTCCAAGTCATGTCTGAATGAAAACTACGAAGTGTTACTTGTAGTAACACAGATTCAGGCACACGGAGCTTGGTCACGAATTAGCATAAGTCATCGGGTGTAGCACAACTTGCTCGGTGTTGCCAGACCTCTAATTCGGTTTCTTACTTTATTAAACATTCAAAAACATTCGTCAATCGTTCTTAAACCTGTTGTAAGCAAATTACGCTTGCTTAATTTTTGTTTGACTTTAGAGGCTTCAGTCACGGACAAAAGTCCTAATCAAGGTCAGGCCTTAATTGACAGAGACAAGGGAAAGTATTCACGAATTATGGAGGAAACTTTTCTTTTAGAATGTGCCAGTCATACTTATTGGGAAAGACATGAGAGGGTAGAGAGTTCCCAAACTTCGAGGTGTATGGAAAGAAACAGTTATCAGAACGACCCATCTTTGAATTGCCAACGTCTGCACAGTAATCATATGACGCAGCAGCCAAGTATTGCGAGGTTTAGCTAGAGGTGGGGAGCACACAGGCAGCCAGCTCTCGGGGGCAAAAACAAAAGTAATAGACTGAAGTCTTTCCCAGCCGCCATAGCGAATGAGGGTACGACAGAACTTGCTACGTAGCGTGGGAAGTCTAGAGATTGTTACATCTTGATCGTGTGCAGCAAAACGTTAGTAAAGTTTACTATCCTGACGGGTACTTGGTGGAGATTTTAACAACTCCAGTCGAGTTTCGGAATTTCTTTATCACAGTAATCGAGTCATGGTAGACCAAGCAATATATATATATATATATATATATATATATATATATATATATATATATATATCTTATCTATTTATTTTGCTTTGTCGCTGTCTCCCGCGTTAGCGAGGTAGCGCAAGGAAACAGACGAAAGAATGGCCCAACCCACCAACATACACATGTATATACATACACGTCCACACGCGCAAGTATACATACCTATACATCTCAACGTATACAAATATATATACCCACACAGACATATACATATATACACATGCACACAATTCATGCTGTCTGCCTTTATTCATTCCCATCGCCACCTCGCCACACATGTTATAACAACCCTCTCCCCCCTCATGTGTGCGAGGTAGCGCTAGGAAAAGACAACAAAGGCCCTATTCGTTCACACTCAGTCTCTAACTGTCATGTAATAATGCACCGAAACCACAGCTCCCTTTCCACATCCAGGCCCTACAGAACTTTCCATAGTTTACACCAGACGCTTAACATGCCCTGGTTCAATCCACTGACAGCACGTCGACCCCGGTATACCACATCGTTCCAATTCACTCTATTCCTTGCACACCTTTCACCCCCCTGCATGTTCAGGCCCCGATCACTCAAAATCTTTTTCACTCCATCTTTCCAGCTGCAATTTGGTCTCTCACTTCTCCTCGATCCCTCCACCTCTGACACATATATCCTCTTTGTCAATCTTCCCTCACTCATTCTCTCCATGTGACCAAACCATTTCAAAACACCCTCTTCTGCTCTATCAACCACACTCTTTTTATTACCACATATCTCTCTTACCCTATTATTACTTACTCGATCAAACCACCTCACACCACATATTGTCCTCAAACATCTCATTTCCAGCACGTCCACCCTCCTCCGCACAACTCTATCCATAGCCCATGCCTCGCAACAATACAACATTGTTGGAACCACTATTCCTTCAAACATACCCATTTTTGCTTTCCGAGATAATGTTCTCGACTTCCACACATTTTTCAACGCTCCCAGAATTTTCGCCCTCTTCCCCACCCTATGATTCACTTCCGCTTCCATGGTTCCATCCGCTGCCAAATCCACTCCCAGATATCTAAAACACTTCCCTTCCTCCAGTTTTTCTCCATTCAAACTTACCTCCCAGGTGACTTGACCCTCAACCCTACTGTACCTAACAACCTTGCTCTTACTCACATTTACTCTCAACTTTCTTCTTTCACACACTTTACCAAACTCAGTCACCAGCTTCTGCAGTTTCTCACATGAATCAGGCACCAGCGCTATATCATCAGCGAACAACAACTGACTCACTTCCCAAGCTCTCTCATCCACAACAGACTGCATACTTGCCCCTCTTTCCAAAATTCTTGCATTCACCTCCCTAACAACCCCATCCATAAACAAATTAAACAACCGCGGAGACATCACACACCCCTGCCGCAAACCTACATTCACTGAGAACCATATATATATATATATATATATATATATATATATATATATATATATATATATATATATATATATATACATTCGGTAGTAGACTGTCGACAGCAGCCTCCCAGTGTGGAACGACCTTCCTTACTGAGGAGCGTTAAAAAAGCACCCACAGCCATCTTACACTCACCACATCAGGATCGCTGGTTTAATTTCTGTGTTTCTCCAAGATTCGTAAATTCATTTCCTTTCCTTTTTTTTTCTCCCCTTTTCATTTGCCTCTTTGTATTTCAATTACGGCCCGGCCTTGATGTGGACTTTCGTCCATGGCTGGAGCCTCCAACGTAAACGTAAAAAATATAGTCCAGTAGTCAGGAAATGTAGACTGCTTTGGGGTGAAAAGCTCTATGATGAGACTGTATTCACTAGAGCCTCCCTAAAGGTGAATTTTCATTCTTGTTATAACCTCAAGCAGGCTGAATCTTGGTAAAACACACACACACACACACACACACACACACACACACACACACACATATATATATATATATATATATATATATATATATATATATATATATATATATATATATATATATATATATATATATATATTTATCCCTGGGGATAGGGG
Organism: Panulirus ornatus; assembly: GCF_036320965.1. Classification (NCBI taxonomy): domain Eukaryota; kingdom Metazoa; phylum Arthropoda; class Malacostraca; order Decapoda; family Palinuridae; genus Panulirus; species Panulirus ornatus. The sequence continues at coordinate 49,301,832 of NC_092227.1, forward strand.
AGAAAGAATACTTCCCACGTATTCCCTGCGTGTCGTAGAAGGCGACTAAAAGGGGAGGGAGCGGGGGACTGGAAATCCTCCCCTCTCAATTTTTTTTAATTTTCCAAAAGAAGGAACAGAGAAGGGGGCCAGGTGAGGATATTCCCTCAATGGCCCAGTCCTCTGTTCTTAACGCTACCTCGCTAACGCGGGAAATGGCGAATGATTTGAAAAAAAAAAAAAAAAATATATATATATATATATACATATATATATATATATATATATATATATATATATATATATATATATATATATATATATATATATATATATATATATAACCTCGTCCAAAACAACCCTGGTGCCTTCCATTATCTGTTTGTAAATTATTTATGTAACTCTGTACACGGCTAAGTATCGGTTACCTTCGCGATAATTAAGTCAGTGACCGTTTGAACTGTAACCTGGCCACAACAATGTGAGGGGGGTTCTGCAGCGCATGTGCCAGGTGGGGGCACGTTGAGGTGTCGACTGTACGTTATCAGGAGAGATGTTCACACTAACTCTAACTGGAGTTGGTCATGTGTCCACACTTATCACAAGGTCGTATGCTGTGGTTGAATTAAGTTCTCCATAAAACAAGTCTACCATACACTGCCATATCTCACCAGAAAACATATCAGACAGGTTATGCAGGCTGAACTTCTCAGTAGCATGTTACGCTACTGAGGAACCAATCTAGACGGAGTGTGGAATCCAGTGGACACAAAAACGCCTATTTATCATACGTTCTCAGACTAGGCGTGTACTTTTTTTTTTTTTTCCACGGGAACTTGACTAGTAACTCCAGCGGAGGCGTTCTTTTGAGCCATAGTTTCGATAACTCGCCCCGTTATAGCGTTGACTTTCCTCACCCTTTCACAAAAACGTGCAATTTGCTCTGTGTTAAAAGGTCTGACAACGGAATGGAGACTTCCGCAAGTCGTTGCACGGTGTTAAGCGGTCCCTTTGTGGCTTTGGAACTTGTGTATGTCGCTCACTTGGGAAGCATAACACGGTCTAAGGACCCGTTCGTGCAAGTCGGTGTTGTAAAAGGCAAGATTTCCTCACTTCACGCAGAGTTAAGGTGGTACTTTAAAAAGTTGTATGACTTTCACAAAGTTACAGTGTTGCGAGTATGACAGAGGTGAGGTACCCTCTTTAAGTCCCTTGCATCGCCCTGTGTTGAGTGGTAACAGTGGAATGGGCACTGCAGTGTTGCGAAGTGCAACAAAGGTTAGGGACCTCCTTAAGATCGTGGCGTGGCAATGTGTTGCGTGAGGCAACAGTGGGCCAGGCACTACGCAGGAGACATTGTGGGGTTCATGTGGTTCAATCGTAAAATGCTGTGGTGTGCATTCACAAACGCCTAACCCCAGACTTCTTCAAATTACTAACGTAACTGCAGAAGTAACTTTTTGGTGTAATTATAACGTCGGTATTCATTCTTGTAATCAATGGAATTATCGTCCAAACAACACTGCGAGTTAGAAAGCAATCACATGTTGATTTCGTTCATCAACAACTGCAGCAATCAATGCCAGGTCCCCGCCACGCATAGGAAGATTTGTCACTTGACGTAGATGGAATACCAAGCATTATCTTGGGAGAATTTCCAGTAAGTGTTGTACGTGTTGATATGTTCAGCACGAGGAGCGAGACATCAGTACCATGCCACAAGCTCTCACAGCAAAAGACTACCGTCGTTTGGAGTTAAATGGAGCAGGAACAATGCGTTTCGTAAATTTCTGTCATTGTTATTGATCTTTTTTTTTTCGTACTGAAGGCCATTACACATTTTCCCACATTAAAACTGTCTCAGCTGTTTCTGAGCAGTTAGTCACCCACGTCTTCTCTCTTTCTCTTTTAAACTGTCATTCACTGTGGGTAGGTGAGGGTGGGGGACGTTAACCACAACAGCTTGATATAACTTTGTTAATCAAATAAGAATAGTCATTGTTAAACATTACCCCGTGAGATGTGGACGTTGAGAATCAGCTTTCACATCAAGCCTTAACCGCAGAGTTCCTTGGGAATCAGCTCTTGTCTTGTGTCACATTGTGCCAACCTGGGCTCTCTCCTTACTATGTCAATCCAGAGGGAGCCTGGCTGTCGTGGGGGCCGGGTGGGATCACAAGCCCAACCCCCTAGGCCCAGTGCCTAGGTCCCTCACCGCCGGCGGGCCGCCCTAGAGCATAGGACCCGCGCCTCCTGAGTCGTAGGGAAGTTTAATCTCAAACTGTGTCAGTTCTAACTTCCCACACCTTTTGATTCTGGTTCTTCTAACATCGTTCTGACTCTTCCCACACTATCCTGATTCTAGACCTCAAACACCACTTCAAGTCCTGGCTCGTTTTACACCATGTCAACTCTGTTTTTTTTTTCTTTCCTTTACCATGTCATTTGGCCCTTTTTTCGCCTTATACTAATTCCAGCTGTACTTGTAACACCTTGCGTAATTTAACTATCGTAACATCTTCCAGAATTTAACTATTGTAACATTTTGCAAATTCTTGCTCACCTAACACCAAGTTAGCTCCTCTCTCTTCTTGCAAAGTCTGCCTTAACGCTGGGTCCTCACGTACCATGTTAACTCTTAACTTTTTTTTTTTGACTCCGTGGTATGACCATGTTAGATGTTTAACATTTCAGACCATATCAACTTTAGCTTTTCTCACTCATATCACTTCTGCCTACCTCTCCTCAAGCCACATTCAGAGGGGAATCTAGTTTAAGCCGGTCAGTCTTATTTCACCGTCAGTAATGAATTCCAACTCGTTCACACCAGCTTTGACAATGTTAACATATGGAATGACTCTCCAATAAGAGTAGTTCAGTTGAAAGTAACGCCACAAAAATAGGTTTAACAAGTTATCTCACATCACGTCCACGATTGACGTTATTTGTGCTTCCGCTGCTAGAAGATTTCTCCATATGTCATGTATTTACTTTTTGACTTTTTCCTGAATAGTCTGTCATGCTTCTGAAATCTTCTGTTACCACAAACAGCCACAAAAGAGCACGATGAACTATTGCTTTGTTTTGTCTTGTGCTTCTTTTTTTTTTTTTTTTTAATCAAGCCCGGTTATTCTCACAACATATCAAGTTTAGCTCTTCTCAAATCATAAGTCAACTCTGACTGACTCTTCTCACACCGTAAGTGAGGAGTCAAGTCATCTCACTCCACTGATCAAATCTGGATTGTCTCAAATTGTCTTTCTTCTTACTCGTGGTAGAATCGTGCATGCTTGGCTACTCTTTATATTTCCTGGAATTCTATGCTAATTCTAATAGTAAAATGCAGTTCATAAACCCTGCCCGAGGGTGAAAGTGACTGAATGTATGCTGAGTTGTGAATGTGACCATATATTAGTGAACAGGGATTCCAGCAGACACTGACTGCGAAATTAAACAGCAAATTTCTCATGGCACAAACTGTACCTCCAGACGAGGAAACACTGTGTGGCAGGGACAGAGTGGAAGTGCTCCTGAAGGTAGATAGGCTGCGTGTAATGTAATTGACCAAGAGCCTGGAATTGTACGGTAGGATTACAAAGAAATTCATCCTCTGGATCTGAACTTTTCACCACCCCCTAAAATGTCAACATTATTTTGGCAATGACGAACAAAGAAGCTAACAAGTACTTGGCTCGAGTGATAACACCAACCCTATCGAGTTAAAAGTCTTATTACGTACGGACTGTAACCTCTCGCTGGTCTTCATAAAGCTCATGGCGAGTCCCTCAGAGGCTTATAGGAATAAAACTATACACGCTCTATATACTGTGCAGAAAAAAAGAGTCATCTGCGTTTTCTCTTCCCTTTCAAAACACATTAGATTTGATGACAGAAAGACTAGAAAACCCAGGTGAAGCCACAACAAGCATGTCTCTAACAGAGAAATCAGAGATATTTAGACTGAGGGATTTCTAATGATGTGTAATGTATCAACAATTGTTACTGTGGATGAACAAGTACGCCCCCTGTAAACCAGACAGACATGGTACAGGCAGTGTGTGACGAAGGAACAGTGACGCGTTTATGATGTAAAATTCTATGCTTGTGGCAGAGGGGAAGCAGCGGAACGTCGTAAACAGAGCAAACGTACGGTGTTTACAACATAGGGAGGTCCAGAACGGAAGAATTATCCGTACCAACATTCCTTGTACCTTAACCTAAGCAAAGGGACTGAAAGCTCGTAAACAGACTGTTGTTAGAACAGCAGAGTTTGTCGACCCAACAGGAAGAACCCGATATTCCATCTTTGAGAGATACTATGAAGATAATGCTCTCCTTACATGTTGCCTAAGAAAAAGTTAAGACGTTTGTCATCCTTAGCACTATATATAATTTCGTTACAGTGAGCGAGAGGATATGAAACCCGACATTACTGAATTCGACAACTCACCCTTGACAAACTTGAAGCAACTACTTTCGCCCAGAATGTCAGACTAGGAGATGGGTAATGGCGTTGCATGACAATATAGTGGACCTTTTGTCGTCCGCATTCGTTGTGGATGTTAGGTAATCCGTATCAGATCAGATATACAAACTTCAAACACTAGTTTTGTGAACAAGAACTCGGGATACATAACTTATTGAGCCTTCACAAGCATTGCGACCGAATTAAACACGAGTTCCAAATGCTAGACGAGTCAGTCAAGCTGGCAATGTCCACGAAGATGATAATGTTCCATAAGAAAAATAAAGTCTGCAAGATATCTTTTTTCTCTTACGTAAGTGATGATAGAGTTCCAGCAGTCTGCTCTATATGTCAAAAGCGTGCGTGCAAACAACATGGGGGTAGCGACATGCAAATACAGCTCAAGCATTGATACTCCAATCCTTCGTAATGGTTGGGTGGACGTGAGGGGTTGGGTGTGGGGTATCACCGTCAGTCACCTCCTCGCAGCGCTAGGCTGTGCGTGGTTTGTATGGCTATTATATCTGCTAATAGTTTTGGGTTAAGATTTACCCAAGCAGATTCATGTTTGTAATCTCTAGCAGACTATGGGGGTCAAGAAAAAACCATTGACAAAGTCAAAGCAATTACAGTACCCTTGTATCTAACTTACGCACGGTAAAGATTCGATGAGGTAGATCTTGCTCTTAGCAGGAGAATAGATTCTAATTTCGATAAGCTGAAGCCTAGTCCTGTGTCGAAATTCGGTATAAGGAAGCCTATGTAACTTCTTTTTTTTTTTTTTACGAGGAAGATCTTGTGCACGTAGTAACACTCGTACACCATGACAATTTCAGAAAGTTGCAGCCATTAAACGATAATGACTGTATCATAGAACAAGGTGCAGCAACAGCTGTGCCTCTCAGTGGTTATAAAAACTCGGCCAGATTAGTTTGAGATAGGCTTGCCATCCGCGTTGTGGTCTCCCAGTGTGGTCCACTTTTTATCGGTAGCTTATTTTTCAAATTCACTTCCTCGCAGCCTTAGTACATCCTAGACGTGAGGCAACGTTGTCCCACGCCTTGATCAACTAAAGGTTCTATGTTTCATTGTCCCTGATAATGAGAGACAGTAACTAAGTTTACGTCCAGTTCATCTCGAAGTTTGGGTTACGTGTCGTGTTATGAGGCATAACACCGAGAAACCTATTGATGGAACACTTTATACAAAAAAAAATATATTATTATGCAAAGTAACAGAGGAAAGAGCGGCTGCGCAAGATAATATTCTTACCTGACAATTATCTACGGTAAAAGGAGCAGCGTCCGTGAAGGACAGATCCTTTGTTCCCCTCGCACTTTCACTGAGTCACAAAGAAACTGTTTTACCCTCAACCACAGGTCTGCTCAGGACTCTCTCTCTCTCTCTCTCTCTCTCTCTCTCTCTCTCTCTCTCTCTCTCTCTCTCTCTCTCTCTCTAAGAATTCCGTTCCCCATTTAGCGAAAGCCGTCCAGAACGACAAACGTGAGTCAAGACTATGCATAAAACTGATTTTGTTGATTCTATTAGCTATCAGCAACTAATGGTAATCAAGCCAGATCTGGCATTGCACGTCAGACATACATTTCACGACAATCGCTTCTGTACTTTATGTCTTACATCTGTTGACGAAGGCACGTGTTGTTCTCTTTAGGAGTAAATAACATTCTACGTCAGTACTTGTTGAGGACGAATAAAGAAAGTGTCTAATTTTGATGATCTAAATTTAACTATGAAGACTGGCTCGCATCATGCATTTTATTTCCTTGTCTACACCATAACAAGGCGGTGTGTCAGTTCCATGTGAGTAGACACGCCGAGGCGGTTGTCAGACGTACGAAGGTTAACCGCATTATAAACATGCCAATAATTTCGTCCATTTTCATGACAGGAGAGAAATTGCTGGCTGTTGGAGAAAATATGTTACTGGTTAGCGGGAAGATTTTGCCAGCAATATAGGAGGTATGAAGAGGAAAATGGCGGGATGAATTGTTATACCACATAACGTGTGTCATTTCGCAGATCGTAGATGTTGTTGTGAGACTGGTTACCGAATTTAAGTACGAGACGAAAGATCATTTGCCATTTGTTCGGTATCTGCATTCGATATTTGACATTCGTGTGGCAGCAGGGCCTAGCAGAAGGTCCAGAGGGCCCCAGTCTGCTAGTATGTTAAATTTGTCAACTGATATCTTCGTGATTATCTTTATGTATGATTCATCGCATGTATTTTTTCAACATGAATCTAATTTTTTTTTTTCACCTCTATCTCCCTATTCCTCATATAACATCCATCTTCATTCCTTGATAAACACATGGACAGGTTTCCTCAACGTACACCTAGCTCATCTCGATTATCTCCGCAGCATTTCATGCTAGACCCCATCTCCCTCAGATCATAAGGTTCCCTGGTTCTTTAGAATCCATGGGCACTGTTCTTACTAAAGAGAATTCATGATCTACTCACCCAGTTAGTGGCCTCTTGGGATAACACGACAGTAGCACATCTCTCTAGCAGACGACTCTTTCTTAGTTTATATTCGTTCCAACAATATTTCAGTAACTTCTGTATTTTATTCACCTAGAGATCATAAATGTTCTACTAAAAGTTCAGAAATTCCTAACTTCTTTTTATATATTGTAAGCTATAGCTCTGATATCCCATCTTCCCGCCGTTCATGGGTAACTATATTTTTTAGATAACTGGCAAGCTCAAAGCGCATCTGAACATGAGTGTACAAGTTCTGCAAACCAGACCAGGCAGTAATTGTTGGTAAATATTTGCTTCTCAACTGTCCATCCTCACTGTGATCAACTCAAAACATCTTGTATATTTCCTTTACCGTATCTTTTCTATTTTCTGGACTTTTTTTATTTTCCTAATTTTGAAGCTCTGTTGATTGATCGGTTAGACCAAATATTTTTTTTCAAAATCTTGCCTTGTTCTTTTTCATTTCGAGAATGTAAAAGAATTCTAATGCATCCGTCATGCATTTCCGTCTTGTACCATATATATATATATATATATATATATATATATATATATATATATATATATATATATATATTTTTTCTTTTTTCTTTTAAACTATTCGCCATTTCCCGCGTTAGCGAGGTAGCATTAAGAACAGAGGACTGGGCCTTTGACTGGCCCAATTCTCTGTTCCATATATATATGGTGGCTTAAAGCATCTCGGTTCGTTAAACTTCTCTAAGTTACTTTTATTTAAGTATATCATTAAATCTTCTTGATTTCTAATAACCATTTATTCAAGAAAAAAGAATGTAAATGCTACGTTCATTCTTTAACCTATATAATTGATTTTGAGTGTTTTGGTACCTATGATACATTACGATGATTCAGTACAAGACAACCTCCAAATTTCCATCACACTTATGGTGTTCACTGCACTATGATGTGAGCTTGTGTTATGAAGGACCGTTACTGTGTGATGCGGAGGAACATACCGGTTTCTTTGGATGACAATGATTTGTTGGAAGGTTATGTATTTGTTTTATTAGCTATTGTCATTGAGTCTATCTTGCCTAGAAATTCTGAACAGAACGTGGGTAAAGGATGATACTGGACAAGAATGATGTCGAGGAGTATCAATGAAGTCTCATAGAGGTAGCGAGGGTACGACCCAAATTTTGCTGTGTTCTCTTGTGTTTGGAGAGTGGTAGACCACCAGCAGGACGTTAAAGGGCGAAATTTTTATCTTCAGATTTTTTGTTGTAAGTCATTTCAATGACAAACAAGTTCGATAGCTCTTTGGGTTTGATGGCATACCGACTGCCAGGTTCACTTAAAGGGCCGTCAGTGTCAAGTTATTACACCTCAATAATCGAAAAAAATCTTGAACACCTTTAGGGTTTAAGATAATAAGACCAGACACCCACTCACTGCATATATGGCATATCATAATTTATTCCCACCCCCTTCCGTTAAGTTAGCTGTTACTAGTGTTACGAGTATTACGGGACTGGAATAAGTAAAAGTATAATGTTTCAGTCCTGATAGTGAAGTGTGCAAAATATTCCTGTCAGAGTAGCTCAGTAATGATACGAAAAGCCTGTAAAATAAGATTAATGAAGTGCAGGGCACTTTACCACATCTGTTCATGCGTGACTGAAAAATAAATACAGTCACAAGGAAGTCTTAAGAGCCAGTTGGTTATTATATATATATATATATATATATATATATATATATATATATATATATATATATATATATATATATATATATATATATAAGAGAAGTTGCTGTCTTAACATGACAGAACTGAGTGGCCTCATTGCGTAAAGCGATCTGAATAAAACCAAGTTGACTTTCCTACGTATTAAATCATTCAATTGAATTGTGTTCATTCAATCACTCGGAACTGATTACCGGCGGTGGCTTATTGTGATGGAGGTTATGAAATTCTGCAAGCCTGGGGAATGTAAAGTGCGTCATCCGAGCACCACAGAGGGAAAGCTGATGCATCACATGGGAAGCCACTGAAAGGAAAGGGAATGACGTGACGACAGAAAACAAGTTGCGGGTCACACGAAGAGAGAGAGAGAGAGAGAGAGAGAGAGAGAGAGAGAGAGAGAGAGAGAGAGAGAGAGAGAGAGAGAGGAGCCATTATAACACAAGACTCCGGTTAATAGATGTAGTTAGATGTAATGATTACCGACTGCTGGATGGTGATTATCGCTAACTCACAGCCATTAACATGAACATCAGACGTTGATATCATTTGTTTATTGTTTTATTTATGTACCGAGTTGGAGATCTGTTGTTAAGCAATCCCCATGCTGACATCTGTACCATGTATGTCTATATATATATATATATATATATATATATATATATATATATATATATATATATATATATATATATCAAAACCACAAAAAAACAGACGCTGACAACAAATGCCGATGGCTTTGCAACTTCGAACACTTATCATGTATACAATAAGGTCCAAAGTTTTCCAATACTTTTCCACCTCAACATACTTGCCACCCAGAACTTTGCAACAACGTTTGACCCTTCCAACCCAAACCACTGCATAAACACCCAACCATCGCCTGTACAAAAATATACAGGACTTCGGCATCTTATACTCACAAATCCCTCCTCTCCCAGCAAATACAACACTTGTGAAACATATTTACGTTGCAATGAATCGGGTTGGGATTTAGTGTTTGTCATTGAGCCAAAGATAGTGCTGTATTTGAAACTGTGTGATTCTATTTACATATATATGTCCTGCATTTTTCACGAGGAAACATTTCTGAGAGGCAACACACACTGCGTAGATTAATTTTTACTTAAACGTGAAATTTTGTTTTACTCATTATTACGCTACGTAGAAATGGTGAAGAATACCACGTAGTTAGAGTCTGAGGGAGTATCGATGGTCAACAGTGAGATGACTGATCGTGAAATGTGGCACGGCAAATTGTGTGTGTGTATGTGTGTGTGTGTGTGTGTGTGTGTGTGTGTGTGTGTGTGTGTGTGTGTGTGTATCGCAGATTCTGACTATTAATGACCATCATCTGCTATTTTCCACTGAATCAGTAGTACAGACCATCCCATCAGCATATCTAGTACTGTACTGACGGATCATACCTGTATAATATGCGGATCACCGTGTCATTCAGCATCTCAGTGCGAGATTAATTTCCTGTCGTAGGATACAGACGAGGGTTCGAATCTTGCTGGTGGAGGAGGTAAGTAGCTCCTTGCATGTGTGCGTGTCATGTATGAACGTACTTACTTCCTGCTCTACAGGTGTCCTCCGTATTTGATGATAAGCTTGGCAAAAAGTTACTCCTGCTTGCTGTGTGGCAGGATTGTGATCCTCTGAGACACACGACGCCTATAACAGGCCCAACGTGTACTTGATCACCGTCGAATACTCCTGTTATTTGACCAGTCGGCGGCACAGTGGTGTGGTGTACGTTTCTCGCGATGTGTACCATGGTTCGAATCTCCTTACTTGGAAGAAAAAATCATATATATATATATATATATATATATATATATATATATATATATATATATATATATATATATATATATATATATATGGATCTGGAGAAGGCATATGATAGAGTTGATAGAGATGCTCTGTGGAAGGTATTAAGAATATATGGTGTGGGAGGCAAGTTGTTAGAAGCAGTGAAAAGTTTTTACCGAGGATGTAAGGCATGTGTACGTGTGGGAAGAGAGGAAAGTGATTGGTTCTCAGTGAATGTAGGTTTGCGGCAGGGGTGTGTGATGTCTCCATGGTTGTTTAATTTGTTTATGGATGGGGTTGTTAGGGAGGTGAATGCAAGAGTTTTGGAAAGAGGGGCAAGTATGAAGTCTGTTGGGGATGAGAGAGCTTGGGAAGTGAGTCAGTTGTTGTTCGCTGATGATACAGCGCTGGTGGCTGATTCATGTGAGAAACCGCAGAAGCTGGTGGCTGAGTTTGGTAAAGTGTGTGAAAGAAGAAAGTTAAGAGTAAATGTGAATAAGAGCAAGGTTATTAGGTACAGTAGGGTTGAGGGTCAAGTCAATTGGGAGGTAAGTTTGAATGGAGAGAAACTGGAGGAAGTAAAATGTTTTAGATATCTGGGAGTGGATCTGGCAGCGGATGGAACCATGGAAGCGGAAGTGGATCATAGGGTGGGGGATGGGGCGAAAATTCTGGGAGCCTTGAAGAATGTGTAGAAGTCGAGAACATTATCTCGGAAAGCAAAAATGGGTATGTTTGAAGGAATAGTGGTTCCAACAATGTTGTATGGTTGCGAGGCGTGGGCTATGGATAGAGTTGTGCGCAGGAGGATGGATGTGCTGGAAATGAGATGTTTGAGGACAATGTGTGGTGTGAGGTGGTTTGATCGAGTAAGTAACGTAAGGGTAAGAGAGATGTGTGGAAATGAAAAGAGCGTTGTTGAGAGAGCAGAAGAGGGTGTTTTGAAATGGTTTGGGCACATGGAGAGAATGAGTGAAGAAAGATTGACCAAGAGGATATATGTGTCGGAGGTGGAGGGAACGAGGAGAAGTGGGAGACCAAATTGGAGGTGGAAAGATGGAGTGAAAAAGATGTTGTGTGATCGGGGCCTGAACATGCAGGAAGGTGGAAGGAGGGCAAGGAATAGAGTGAATTGGATCGATGTGGTATACCGGGGTTGACGTGCTGTCAGTGGATTGAATCAGGGCGTGTGAAGCGTCTGGGGTAAACCATGGAAAGCTGTGTAGGTATGTATATTTGCGTGTGTGGACGTATGTATATACATGTGTATGGGGGTGGGTTGGGCCATTTCTTTCGTCTGTTTCCTTGCGCTACCTCGCAAACGCGGGAGACAGCGACAAAGAAAAAAAAAAAAAAAAAAACAATATATATATATATATATATATATATATATATATATATATATATATATATATATATATATATATTATTTATTTATATTTATCTTATTTTGCTTTGTCGCTGTCTCCCGCGTTTGCGAGGTAGCGCAAGGAAGCAGACGAAAGAAATGGCCCAACCCACCCCCATACACATGTATATACACACACGTCCACACACGCAAATATACATACCTATACATCACAATGTACACATATATATACACACACAGACACATTCATATATATCCATGCACACAATTCACATAATTCATTCCCATCGCCACCTCACCACACATGGAATACCATCCCCCTCCCCCCTCATGTGTGCGGGGTAGCGCTAGGAAAAGACAACAAATGCCTCATTCGTTCACACTCAGTCTCTAGCTGTCATGCAATAATGCCCGAAACCACAGCTCCCTTTCCACATCCAGGCCCCACACAGCTTTCCATGGTTTACCCCAGACGCTTCACATGCCCTGATTCAATCCACTGACAGCACGTCAACCCCGGTATACCACATCGATCCAATTCACTCTATTCCTTGCCCTCCTTTCACCCTCCTGCATGTTCAGGCCCCGATCACTCAAAATCTTTTTCACTCCATCTTTCCACCTCCAATTTGGTCTCCCACTTCTCCTCGTTCCTTCCACCTCTGACACATATATCCTGTTGGTCAATCTTTCCTCACTCATTCTCTCCATTTGACCAAACCATTTCAAAACACCCTCTTCTGCTCTCTCAACCACACTCTTTTTATTACCACACATCTCTCTTACCCTATTATTACTTACTCGATCAAACCACCTCACACCACATACTGTCCTCAAAGATCTCATTTCCAGCACATCCACCCTCCTGCGCACAACTCTATTCATAGCCCACGCCTCGCAACCATACAACATTGTTGGAACCACTATTCCTTCAAACATACCCATTTTTGCTTTCCGAGATAATGTTCTCGACTTCCACACATTCTTCAAGGCTCCCAGGATGTTCGCCCCCTCCCCCACCCTATGATTCACTTCCCCTTCCATGGTTCCATCCGCTGACAAATCCACTCCCAGATATCTATAACACTTCACTTCCTCCAGTTTTTCTCCATTCAAACTTACCTCCCAATTGACTTGACCCTCAACCCTACTGTACCTAATAACCTTGCTCTAATTCACATTTACTCTCAACTTTCTTCTTTCACACACTTTACCAAACTCAGTCACCAGTTTCTGCAGTTTCTCACATGAATCAGGCACCAACGCTGTATCATTAGCGAACAACAACTGACTCACTTCCCAAGCTCTCTCATCCCCAACAGACTTCATACTTGCCCCTCTTTCCAAAACTCTTGCATTCATCTCCTTAACAACCCCGTCCATAAACAAATTAAACAACCATGGAGACATCACACACCCTTGCCGCAAACCTACATTCATTGAAAACCAATCACTTTCCTCTCTTCCTACACGTACACATGCCTTACATCATCTATAAAAACTTTTCACTGCTTCTAACAACTTCCCTCCCACACCGTATATTCTTAATACCTTCCACAGAGCATCTCTGTCAACTCTATCATATGCCTTCTCCAGATCCATAAATGCTACATACAAATCCATTTGCTTTTCTAAGTATTTCTCACATACATTCTTCAAAGCAAACACCTGATCCACACATCCTCTACCACTTCTGAAACCACACTGCTCTTCCCCAATCTGATGCTCTATACATGCCTTCACCCTCTCAATCAATACCCTCCCATAATACTCAACAAACTTATACCACTGTAATTTGAGCACTCACCTTTGTCCCCTTTGCCTCTGTGCAATGGCACTATGCAAGCATTCCGCCAATCCTCAGGCACCTCACCATGAATCGTACATACATTAAATAACCTTACTAACTAGTCAACAATACAGTCACCCCTTTTTTGATAAATTCCACTGCAGTACCATCCAAACCCGCCGCCTTGCCCGGCTTTCATCTTCCGCAAAGCTTTTACAACCTCTTCTTTGTTTACCAAATCATTCTCCCTAACCTTCTCACTTCGCACATCACCTCGATCAAAACACCCTATATCTGCCACTCTATCATCAAACACATTCGACAAACCTTCAAAATACTCACTCCATCTCCTTCTCACATCACCACTACTTGTTATCACCTCCCCATTAGCCTCCTTCACTGAAGTTCCCATTTGTTCCATTGTCTTACGCACTTTATTTACCTCCTTCCAAAGCATCTTTTTATTCTCCCTAAAATCTAATGATACTCTCTCACCCCAACTCTCATTTGCCCTCTTTTTCACCTCTTGCACCTTTTTCTTGACCTCCTGCCTCTTTCTTTTATACATCTCCCACTCATTTGCATTATTTTCCTGCAAAAATCGTCCAAATGCCTCTCTCTTCTGTTTCACTAATAATCTTACTTCTTCATTCCACCACTCACTACCTTTTCTAATCAACCCACCTCCCACGCTTCTCATGCCACAAGCATCTTTTGCGCAAGCCATCACTGCTTCCCTAAATATATTCCATTCCTCCCCCACTCCCCTTACTTCCATTGTTCTCACCTTCTTCCATTCTGTACTCAGTCTCTCCTGGTACTTCCTCACACAAGTCTACTTCCCAAGCTCACTTACTCTCACCACTCTCTTCACCCCAACATTCTCTCTTCCATATATATATATATATATATATATATATATATATATATATATATATATATATATATATATATATTCATTTCCCCTCCCTCACACCATTCGCCATTTCCCGCGATAGCGAGGTAGCGTTAAGAACAGAGGACTGGGCCTTTGAGGGAATATTCTCACCTGACCCACTTCTCTGTTCCTTCTTTTGAAAAAAAAAAAAAAAAGAAAAATGAGAGGGGAGGATTTCCAGCCCCCCGCTCCCTTCCCTTTTAGTCGCCTTCTACGACACGCAGGGAATACGTATATATCTTTCATACTATTCGCAATTTCCCACATTAGCGAGGTAGCGTTAAGAACAGAGGACTGGGCCTTTAAGGGAATATCCTCACCTGACCCCTTCTCTGTTCCTTCTTTTGGAAAATCAAAAAAAAAAAAAAAGAAACGAGAGGGGAGGATTTCCAGCCACCAGCTCTCTCTCCTTTTAAAAAAATGAGCCGTTTTCTACGACACTCAGGGAATACGTGGGAAGTATTCTTTCTCCCTATCCCCAGGGATAACATATATATATATACATATATATATATATATATATATATATATATATATATATATATATATATATATATATATATATATATATTTCTGAGCCAGGTATCCATCTCATCGATCAGCTCCTACGGGTAGACAAACGGTTGGGTTGACTGTGGACCGACTGCCACAACCAGGATTCGAACCTTTGTGCTCGACCCTGGGCAACCTGTGAATGCGTTACGGTGAGGAACGCTAGCCACTACACCACGAAGGTTCGTAGCAACAATATTAAAGAGTAAAAGGAAGAGGAAAAGCTGCCTTTGTAAAGAAAAAAGAAAAGAATAAGTTTTCGCCCTGAGGAGTATTAAGAGAACAGAATGTAAAGACTTTCAAATATTAGCGGTATAGGAAAGGAAATAGTGATCACTAGGCGAGTTTTACGTGATCTAGCTTATGTTGAGATAATGGAAGCACCCACTTTTCGAGAGCAGAACCCGGAGTAATAGCTATAGAAGTGAGAAAGAGAACCAACACTGGGGCGTAGAGCAAGTGACAGTTTTAAAGTGAGATCAGGAGAGTTGACAAGTCGGATTGCTAGGTATAGCGCTGGATTAAGGGACTGGTAGTAGATATGTACACTCCAAAAAGTTGTAAAGCATTTAAATTTTTTTATATATATATATTACGAGAGTAATCACCATACAGAGCAGGTACCGTAATTATTAAGAAATGTGTCTGGTGTTCACGCTTACCAACCCTACCGAGACAACAGTAGTCGTGGTGATCATTTTTAAGTCCACCAGAACCACCACCCATAATTTATTTGTTGGATGTACAGGTAAATCACGTTGTTTATATACTTTTTTTTTTTTTCGTTGTCTGATCTCTGCGGGTTGAAGGTTGTCCGTTTGGTTAATGACCCACACAGCTCACTAGCCGCCCCCTACATCTTAAAAGAATCTAATGAATTGAGACGAATCTAACGCCATCTCTGACGTACGCTCATTATAAAAGGATCCTGAAAGAGGAACAGTATCCAGTCACGTTATGTTTCCTAGAAAACAGATTTCATTTGACGTGCACGAGAGTGAGAAAGTTAGGCAACAACACAACGATTGTTTTACCGCGTGACGTCATGCGAGGACATCCTGGCTTCCACCAGTGGTGCCATATTCAGGAAATAATCTTGATAGAATAGTTTAGTGAAGAAAACCCGCAATCAAATATTTCTTTTATTAAGAAATATTCAAAATTCATTGTCACGTGAGCTTTGTTCTTCCTGAACAATATGATTCTCTTTTTTGCACTGAACTTAGTTCGTATTTTCCGTTATAATACAGTGTCCGGCGCTGAGGACATTGCTATAAAGTGAAGCTTGAAAACCGATGTTTACATCAGAAAATATTACTTTAAATGTTTTAAGTGAATAGTATATATATATATATATATATATATATATATATATATATATATATATATATATATATATATATATATATATATATATATTCGTGTAATAATCACATCATCAGGGGAGACACAAGATGATGATGTGATTATTACACGAAAGTGCACTTGGGAACTTATCGTGTTTCATTTTCCCCGTGGACTCATAGGAATATTTTGATCACGCGCAAAATACATACACAGACATATACATATATACACATGTACATATTCATACTTGCTGCCTTCATCCATTTCCATCGCCACCCCGCCACACATGAAATAGCATTCCCCCATCCCCCCCACCCCCCCACCACCACCACCACCACCAGCGAGGTAGCGACAGGAAAAGACAGAAAAGGCCACGTTCGTTCACACTCAGTCTCTAGTTATGTGTAATGTACCGAAACCACAGCTCCTTTTCCATATATATATATATATATATATATATATATATATATATATATATATATATATATATATATATATATATATATATATTAACTAGATTTTATACAGTAAAGGGAAGGATACATTCCAGGGCGACGCGCCGTTCCAGTTGCATAATTATCACTGTGTCTCAAGCAAACAAGTAAACCTCATACTTGATCCTTGAGATACAGCATTTCCTGTGATATCTGCGGCTTACAACCTACCACATGAGCCATGAGGACTAGAGGGATGTTGTAATATACTTCAGTGTAATGGTGGTAGAAGCTGACGGTCTTTTATCTTTTTCTTGTCTTCTATTTTTTGGGCATATTTAATGTTATTATGTGTAGCTTTATCTCTTGATTTTATCTATTTTTTTTTTTTTTTGCATCTTGAAATCGATGAAAAATCAAATAACTTCATTACCTTTCCTGCATGACTCCGATCGAAACGTTGCCGTATTTCACTTGTTTTCATTAATGAGCCTGATAGACTGTCAACTTGAAATGAAAGTGCTATAATAAAGGTAAAAGTATAAGCTTGATCATAGGTAACACGTACATACAGCTGAGGACCCAAGCAGTGAGAATAACATCTTGTGTACACAAAGAGCAAGAACTGCAAATGTTTATTTCCAGCTCCATAAATGCACAGATTCGTTGGTCGTGAACGGTTGCTTATTTCGACATTAGGTCTCTCGATTATGAGGATCATTCAGGTTGTTAATGTCAAGGTACAACCACCAATCGAAAAAATAAGTTTTCATAAAAATGGCAAGGCTTTCAAGGAGAATGGGAAAAATATAGGATTAGATAAGGTAAAACAAATGAAAGTATAATGAAAATGACCATAAACAATGAAAACCTATTCAAACCTTTTTTTGTATCCCCAGATTCGCCTTATTTTCAACGTTATTCTGTATGACAAATACAATGTTGTCATCTGCCTACCTGCTCATGGTGCAGCTGTCGTAACGCGGGTGTATTCAAGAGAACTGGTTCTGAGCGTTCTCATCTGAAAGTTCAAAATTTAATATTTTTTTTATTTTCAAGTCCAGCAATGACTGTTCTCCGGATACTGGACTTCATGAGCAAGAAACGGAGTGTCTCCCGAAACGAATTAATTCCATAAACATTGTGATGACAGAAAACGGGACTTATATTGTGACTTGAATGTACCCTGTACCATTGCCACACCAAGAAGACGAAAACATGAAGTAAAGCAATGATATACCTGCCACGTAATAAGATACGTAATTAAAGTATGTTTCGGCAAAGAGGGAAAATTAGGTGTAGTTTCATTAAGGAGGAAAAGAAAAAAGTAATTCAAATCACAGCTTGATTTGATGGTACATTCTGTTTCGTAGCATCACAACACTGCTCGACTATAATGAATTTATAATAATAATAATAATAATAATAATAATAATAATGAAAATGATAAAGATTATTATAATAATAATTATAATAATATGATTAAAGCAAGTTGAGTAACATTCAAGGGTTAGAAACCTTCATTAAGCGATAAAATGATATGATATTTATTTTCATGACTAATATATGCGATTAGCGCCATTTATAAATCCTCTCGACTGAAATATTATCTTCATCACCAACACCAGAAGGTGTCGTGTTCTCTTATCACATTCTAATTTTGCTTTCTAATATATGTATTGTAAACACTTCTTACCTACTGATATATCATCTATTCCTGTTTTGAGCAAAATATAAAGTAGGCTGTGAAAGCCAGCTCACTGGAGTGTGTACAAACGCTGCCAATTCTCCCATGTTAGTTTTTTTTTCCTAAAAGAGAGTTAGTCATGACGTCTCTTATCGTCATTTCTTTCACACTGAGTGAGCGTTCACATTATGACAGTATTACAATACTCTTCAAAATATATATATATATATATATATATATATATATATATATATATATATATATATATATATATATATATATATATATATATACAATATCGTTATTGATATTATTATACTTCGTCGTTTCCCGTGTTAACGAGGTTGCGCCAGGAAACAGACGAAAGACCCATCCACTCATATACACACATAAAGGTACACGCACATACACGTATATATATATATATATATATATATATATATATATATATATATATATATATATATATACTTGCTCGCCTTCACCCCACAGGAAAAAGCATAGCCACCCTCCTGCGTCAGCGAGATAGCGTCAGGAAACAGACAAAAAAAGATAAAAGCCACATCCGCTCACGCTTATACTCTGGCTGTTATGTGTAATGCACCGAAACCACAGCTCCCTTTCCACATCCAGGCCCTACAAAACTTTCCATGGTTTACCCTGGACATTCCACATGCCCTGGTTCAGTTCATTGACAGCACGTCGACCCCAGTATACCGCATCGTTCCAATTCACTTTGTTCCGAGCACGCCTTTCACCTTCCTGCATGTTCAGGCCCCGAACGCTCAAAATCTTTCACACAATCCTTCCACCTCCAATGTAGTCTCCCGCTTCTCTTTGTTCCCTCTACCTCTGACACATAATTTCTTTATCAGTCTTACCTCGCTCATTCTCTCCATATTTCCAAACCATTTCAGTATACCCCCTTCTGCTGTCTCAACTACACTCTTTGTTTTTACCACATCTCTCTTACCCTTTCATTACTTACTCGATCAAACCACCTCTCACCACACACACACACACACACACACACACACACACACACACACACACACACACACACACTTTCTTTCTCTAACTCTCTCTCGATCGCCGTTTCCGGTGTTAGTAAGGTAGCGTTAGGAACAGACGCGAAGAAGGCTGCATCTGCTTACACACACACACACACACACACACACACACACACACAATAGATACATAAGAAACACACATGAAACTACATCACACCTGGGCTTGGTGACCTTGAGTTTGGGCTATGGAGTAAGCAGACCGGAGCCAGGACCCTGGCCACTCAACCTGTACATGTTCAAGGCGAGTGTTGCAGGGTTAACAATAGACCGCGCCAGAAGGAATCCGTGCACTGTGACGTAAGGTTATATATTGGTTTACCTGTACGGAACACATATACGAATGATAACAGTATTATTATTATTATGTTAGCTGACACGGCACGGACAACTGAGGTCTTAATCAAGGTCATCCCATCAACGCTATATATATATATATATATATATATATATATATATATATATATATATATATATATATATATTTTTTTTTTTTTTTTTTTTACTTTGTCGCTGTCTCCCGCGTTTGCGAGGTAGCGCAAGGAAACAGACGAAAGAAATGGCCCAACCCACCCCCATACACATGTATATACATACGTCCACACACGCAAATATACATACCTACACAGCTTTCCATGGTTTACCCCAGACGCTTCACATGCCTTGATTCAATCCACTGACAGCACGTCAACCCCGGTATACCACATCGCTCCAATTCACTCTATTCCTTGCCCTCCTTTCACCCTCCTGCATGTTCAGGCCCCGATCACACAAAATCTTTTTCACTCCATCTTTCCACCTCCAATTTGGTCTCCCTCTTCTCCTTGCTCCCTCCACCTCCGACACATATATCCTCTTGGTCAATCTTTCCTCACTCATCCTCGCCATGTGCCCAAACCACTTCAAAACACCCTCTTCTGCTCTCTCAACCACGCTCTTTTTATTTCCACACATCTCTCTTACCCTTACGTTACTCACTCGATCAAACCACCTCACACCACACATTGTCCTCAAATATCTCATTTCCAGCACATCCATCCTCCTGCGCACAACTCTATCCATAGCCCACGCCTCGCAACCATACAACATTGTTGGAACTACTATTCCTTCAAACATACCCATTTTTGCTTTCCGAGATAATGTTCTCGACTTCCACACTTTCTTCAAGGCCCCCAGAATTTTCGCCCCCTCCCCCACCCTATGATCCACTTCCGCTTCCATGGTTCCATCCGCTGCCAGATCCACTCCCAGATATCTAAAACACTTCACTTCCTCCAGTTTTTCTCCATTCAAACTCACCTCCCAATTGACTTGACCCTCAACCCTACTGTACCTAATAACCTTGCTCTTATTCACATTTACTCTTAACTTTCTTCTTCCACACACTTTTCCAACTTCAGTCACCAGCTTCTGCAGTTTCTCACATGAATCAGCCACCAGCGCTGTATCATCAGCGAACAACAACTGACTCACTTCCCAAGCTCTCTCATCCCCAACAGACTTCATACTTGCCCCTCTTTCCAAAACTCTTGCATTTACCTCCCTAACAACCCCATCCATAAACAAATTAAACAACCATGGAGACATCACACACCCCTGCCGCAAACCTACATTCACTGAGAACCAATCACTTTCCTCTCTTCCTAAACGTACACATGCCTTACATCCTCGATAAAAACTTTTCACTGCTTCTAACAACTTTCCTCCCACACCATATATTCTTAATACCTTCCACAGAGCATCTCTATCAACTCTATCATATGCCTTCTCCAGATCCATAAATGCTACATACAAATCCATTTGCTTTTCTAAGTATTTCTCACATACATTCTTCAAAGCAAACACCTGATCCACACATCCTCTACCACTTCTGAAACCACACTGCTCTTCCCCAATCTGATGCTCTGTACATGCCTTCACCCTCTCAATCAATACCCTCCCATATATATATATATATATATATATATATATATATATATATATATATATATATATATATATATATATATATATATGCCCTAGCCTGAGCCTGGTACCCAGTTTATCGACTAAACCCTCGGGGTGAATGAACAGCTGGGTTGACTGGACCGATTGCCACAACCAGGGTTGGAACCTATGTGCTCGACCCTGAGCGGCCCGTGAATGCGTTACGGTCAGGAACGCTAACTGCTACACCACAGGAGCCCATAACTTTAATAATATGTTTATTGTGCCTCACCAAAATTTCAGTTATTTATGTACATTCTAAATAACAAACGGTCCATAGAAACCAAACTTCTAACTGCCTGTATAAACCAGATAACAACTTACTTTGTTGAAATCTCCGTTCCTGTTTGAGGATTACCGTGTGATGGACGAGGGAAAGTCAACAGAAGTAAACTCTGTCTAATCACTTTAATACTAACTACTGATGATACCAACTAGTTGTATCGTAATCGGTAATAGTAGTAAGTAGTAGTAGTAGTAGTAGTAGTAAGTAGTAGTAGTAGCAAGTAGTAGTAGTAGTAGTAATATTGATATTAGGTGGGAGATATTGTCATAATCAGTAGTATTTGTGGTAGTAATGATAATAGTAACGGTAATACTAGGCGGGAGTAACGTGGACTCTTACCTAACGTGTCACCGTTGGTGTGACAAATATGTCCATATGTTACACAGTCGGTGTTGCGGGAGATTTGAAGTCCATGTTTCCCCCACCGAGTCGAGGCTGGGGTGCATGAGGACAGGACCAGAGGTGACTCGCGGAGAAATCACTAGCATACCTTATATATATATATATATATATATATATATATATATATATATATATATATATATATATATATATATATATATATATATATATCACTAGCATACCTTATATATATATATATATATATATATATATATATATATATATATATATATATATATATATATATATATATATATATATATATATATCCTTGGGGATAGGGGATGAAGAATACTTCCCACGTATTCCCTGCGTGTCGTAAAAGGCGACTAAAAGGGAAGGGAGCGGGAGGCTGGAAATCCTCCCCTCTCGTTTTTTTTTTTTTTCTTTTTTCTAATTTTCCAAAAGAAGGAACAGAGGGGGGCCAGGTGAGGATATTCCACAAAGACCCAGTCCTCTGTTCTTAACGCTACCTCGCTAATGCTAATATATATATATATATATATATATATATATATATATATATATATATATATATATATATATATATATATATATATATATATATGTGTGTGTGTGTGTGTGTGTGTGTGTGTGTGTGTGTGTGTGTGTGTGTGTAGCACCCAGATCTGTCGATACACGAGCAGCAGAAACAAAGAAAGCAGATTAATAAATGAAAAATGAAAATGAAATTTACGCCAAAAAGCACAAGCCAAAGAGAAAACTTTGAGTAGAAGCGTCAAGCGTGGGTATATTGGGCCAGGTTGAACACCTACATGATGTGTGCTCATGTTGGTAACCCAATATGTAAGTGTATTTCATGGTGATTTTGGGGGTGTGGCAGTATTGACTGCTTGCATAACGTGTCACAATCAGTTTACTGTTTAGTCTTTGTATTTGCTTATATTATTGCTGGGCAAACTGTACGATCCCATGTACAGGGATGGTGGGGACAAAAAAGATGAAAAAGACTAAAATAAAGATGGAATAAAGTAACTCAACACAAAACTTGAACAACGAAATATACTAAAAAGATATATGCACTCCGTATCCAATATCAAGAGATATATCAATAGCTAGAAAGGCAAAAAAGATCTTTTCTGAAACCGTCCTCACACATGTGATGATTTACGAAGCAAAATATTGGACATTAACCACGAAACATAAAAGTGGAATGTGAACCACGGCAACACGACTCCTTTGAACAATACTTAACAAGAAAAAATGTTAATTTAGAGTTAGAAAGGAACAAGTAAGACGGATCGTGGGAATACCTCCATCATTAGGTAAGACAGAAGCGTCACAACTGAGATGGTCTGGGGACATCTGGAGTGGGATTCCTGAGGAGAGAGAGTCAAGGGAAAACAAAAGCGAAGAGGAAGACCAAGGAGAAAGGAAAAAGATGGAGTGGATGACATACTGAGGCCACATTATCCGCCATATCATTACTGAATTATGGGATACAGGAAGGTTGGCAGATGGAGTAGATACAAAGATGAATACAGCTTCCACTGGCAGGCTAATAGCGTACGTGCGAGCTGAAGGAGAAAAGAAAGTGGGTATGTAGAACCCAACATGTTGTAAACTGTGAGGGAATGGGTGATGGAGGGGAAAATGTTACTCCATGACATTATAGATGGACTTCAGAGCGAGCGAGACTTTGCTTATAACTACTTCCTAGTTCCGGTATAGATTTTTTTTTTCTGATAGGCTCATAAACATACTGCAAGCTAGCCAGTAAGTAAAAAAAATATGAGTTCAGATCAAGTTTTTGTACCATGTTCAAAAAGTATTTCAAGTTAGTTGTTCTTACGAATCCAATCAGCTAAGCTTCAAAAAGCAAAACATCACTGTGTCATGATTTCGTTGGGATTGAATCACTGGTAACCACCTAGCATCAGAGTTTACACACAACGATGAAGTATGTTACTTAAACTAGACGGAGTGTCTTTGGTTACTCAGCTGACTGACTGCAATATCACACGTATGATCTTTGAAGTTTGTTGTTAATCTCTGATTAGAAATTCACAAAACGCGACAAACATGATTGACGTTGAAAATAACTGTCACCAGCCCCAAAGGGAGGATGAACACCTGCGTTGCATGCAATCAGACTGCCTCGTTCTGGATTCGAACCCATGCGGGTCAGAGCCTAGGAAAGTCAACTCATAATAAGTGACGCTAACCATCACACTACGGAGTGTGTGTGTGTGTGTGTGTGTGTGTGTGTGTGTGTGTGTGTGCGTGTATGTGTGTGTGTGTGTGTGTGTGTGTGTGTTTCAGGGAAGAGGGAAGGATGGCTGGCAGAAATTTCAGTAATTATTATAACTCATGTTGTATTATCAGGTGCGGGACTTCACTACAATAATGACACTTTGTAGCGAGATAATTTCACGCTAGAGGAAGCGTTCCCGCCAGATGTTTAATAAGGGAAGACATATTGTACGTCCAGCACAGTAACGAGTCAAAATGTTGGTTGCTGGATTTTATCGTTGTAGAGACTGGAAGATAGTCATAAAGCCATGATCTGTAACGCTCACGCCGGAACTAAAATGACAAAGATGTTTGATCTTACAGGGCTATATCCTTCTGCAGCGCCTGACTCAATAGAATGTTCATATAAGTCTTACGTAAGAGATTCGGCAGACACATCTTGTTGGAACATTCACGTCATCTTTCACTTTTGTACAAACGCTGAATGGAAATTAAACACTTTTTTTTTCTTTTTAGAAGACTGAATCATTTGGCACCAAGATCTTCATAATTCACTGGTAGACTACATACGTGTTTCACTTCAGGGTATACAGTTGCGTCAGTACTTACAGAGGAAAAAAAGAAATCATTTCCTTTTCTGAAATAAGAATGGTCAGTGATCTGGGGGAACGTGACTCCTGTACACAATGCGCGTGGTATAATCACTGTAAATTTCCAAGAATTCCTGAGGCATGATGATTGTTGTGACGTGTCTCAATAATTATCGTCTTTTGTCGCAGCGACTAACTAGACCACAGTAAGAGCCTTTACTATACTCCACCACCATAATGTAGGCTAGTAATCTCTCGGTCCACCGCAATAATTACCAACACGTAGTAGGCGGAGATGAGACGTTGGGAAGGGTCTTTTTTTCTGACTGAATGGTCCGTTCTGGACTGAGAAGCGGAAAGGAAAGTAGGGATTCCCATCTACAGGAGCGAGAGGTTTGTAGGCCACTCAGTGTCTGTCAAAGCGAGAGAACCCAAAGGCATATTGTCTATCGCTGTGAAGGATCCTTAGGATTGGTTGGGTTTTTTTCAGACAGTGTCAGTTCGAAGGAATTCTGTTGGGTAGATTACCTTTGTCAGTTTCATGGGTTTGTAAGGCAGACTGCTCGTGCGAAGGGTTTTGGGTAAAGTGTTTGCCAGTGCAAAAGGTTCACAGGATATCTTGTGTTCGTGTGTAACTTTAGCGGGTTAAGCTCTTGATGTTTGCCCAGCGTGATCCTTCAGAATATCTAAGCTTAAAAAGAAAGTTTATTTGACTGTATTCATATTGCTCAAGTGTTGTCTATACATAGTTAAGTGTCTGTGTTCATTGGGTAAAAATGAACTGGAATAGTTTGTTGTTAGTGTCGTACAGGAAGCGACAGACAACGCTGAACAGCCTTTAATATATGTCACAATCGTTACAGGTTCCATCAAGTCCAGTAGACTCATGGTTTCAGAAAGACATTGTTAAATTACCATTTTAGCATCCGAGTTTTTGACCTGATGATGATCGGTTGTAGGCAACTGCTCGGCTCGGGATTCGAATCTGGACTGTCCCGTGCGTGATTCATAGCTTGCGACGCTAAACACTACGCCACAGAGTTTAACAAAACTCTTAAGGCGGAATAAGTCTAAGAAATTCCATTCCCATTTTCTATGCTGTATTTTCCACTAGTAAACTTCAACGAAACCCAACTTCATCTTTTGAATTTCCATGAGGATCATGTGAGCTCCATGTGAGCATCATGTGAGCATCAGGTGAACGTTATTTCATAATTCAGTTACAGACGAGGAAGGCAGGACGAACTGTTGCTCGTTCATTGTGTTTAGATATGCTTTCCTTCCTTTTGTATTGGGATTTAGTAATATTTAATCCATTATTATTATGACTTGAACTATTTCCACTCTCCATTGTGTCTAGATGTCGATCTATCGAATCATTTGAAAGCCAGTTAAATCAAGTCACTCGATAAGTTACGTCAATCTTGAAACAGTTTAATAGCGTTAAATATTCCACTCGGGGAGATGATGTCATTGTTTCTCGCTGGTGTGGTAATACTTGTCAGTCACTCGCTGGTATCCACCGGCCGAGTGTCATTTCTTTTGTAAGATTTTTTTTTTTTACCGAATGTATTATATTTTTTTCTTCGAAAGATTAAGCAACACGGAAAAGAAAATTCGTAACCTTTTCCCACAAGGCCTAGGTTTACTGCTTCCTGTTTTTACACGAACATTTTATTCCTGCTGACGCTTAGCAGAGGCTAAAACTGACTATTTAGTCGCGTGTTATCTCTTCCGCTTTTCTTGTTTAAGCTGTGGCAGATGAATGGACGCAGATCCCGCTGATTTCCAACACTGCCGCCAGTGGGAGCAGATCCTCAGGATCTGTTCCAGTGGGTCGTCCGTTAGGCTAATAGTTCTGCTTTGCGACAAAATCCGTTATATATATATATATATATATATATATATATATATATATATATATATATATATATATATATATATATATATAAGGAACTGTGCCTTTGGGATGATACCGCATCTTCTAGTCAATTATTTACACTCTGGTTTGTCTTAATACATGACCATCACATGATGAAGCTAGGCTGTGAATCTCCGTAACGTTGTCCATGACTCGGGAGGAACACTCTCTTGTTACCTCGCACTCTGGGCTCAAAGGTTCAACCCTCGATGCTCACTCGATGTTGTTAGGCCTCATCCATCACCCATCATAACGCCCGCGTCAGTTCTCCATCGCTACCTCGCCAGGATCCGTTGCATGCCCTGCTCATCATGCTACCTGCCGCAGGCGTGCATAGTAAAGCATCAGCAGTGTGGCTCACCACCCGGCACGGCTGGCTAATGATGACCCCATCCTCCCACCTGCTCGTAGCGTCGCTCAAAGCGGCCCAGCTACGTAATGGTCAGGACGCACAATATTCTTGGCCGTAAGTGGAATGACTCGTTGATGGAACCTATGATTCTGGCATTAAGACGGTGTTTGTTTAATGGCTGAGTGATTTTCAGTATATGAATCTACGTAAACGACGATCCCAAACGAAGGTAAACTACCTCGATCACACGCTAACGTGATGACGAAGGTAAACTACCTGGATGACACTCACAAAAAATGGTTTACTCTGGAAACCAGAGATTCTTCATCCAAGCGATCAGTGAGTAACACTTCTTCGTGAAGACCTGGTGTCAGTTTGCAATGTATACACTTTCTCAGTCTGACGAATAGGTGTTAGTGTTGCTCTCACACTAAGGGTCCATCAGACCACTGCAACGGGACGTTAAAGATTTAAGTATCCCATAATTGAGGAATACTGAAGGATAATCTTATCCTCTACTGGTATTTTCTCTTTGTGTATGTAGTACTTAACAGTGATATTCTATCCCATTTTACTTACAGTGTCCCTATACACTGCCCTTCTCGCGATGTGGTGTTACTTTGATCCCGTAAGATGGTGTTGATATACAATTTCTTTATTCACCAATTTTGTAAGTCCAGTCTGCTTTCATCTTTGTTGTTGTGTCTTTATAGTTTTCTCTTCATTGCCCTCCCCTTGGTGGCCCATTATGATCATGGTCGTTTTCATTATAGTTTCCATCCGCTTTATATACCACTTTTTGCGCATCCTGTTACCTTCCTTGATTTCACTATTTTATTCCCTTTTTTTAGTTTCTATTTTGCTCTGTTTTATAGTCGGTGTCATTGATTTCGTTACAATTTTTTATCATTTCTTTTCTGTTTTGTGGCCTACTGTGACGGATGTTCTGTTTTACCTCAGCGTCTATTGGCATAGGTCTCACATTCCGATCAAATTCATATGTACCAGCGTTCGAGACTCGAACTCAAGGCCGTGTGATTTATAGGAAGTGACATTAACCAGCACACCTAGAGAGGTCCATACGTCTATATCCTCTCCTTACTGTTTGCCGATATCTTGGTAGTTTTCATAGGCGTTGCAACGTTACGTGAGTTCTGATAATTGTCTTATTTTAGCCACTGCTTTCCTCTCCCTTCCATCCCCGTGTGGCTGTGTTGTCTAGCCACGTAGTGGAGGATATACAGGTTGGCTGGAAGTGTCAGGAGACTACTGTGCAGACTCGTAGGTGACTGTAACCCTTGGACACCTCTGTTAGATGCGTTAGTGAAGACTCGTTCCGGACTTCATCTCTGTTCTTCCATCACTAGTGTTTACATCTCTTCGTCACACGCTCTTCCCGTTGCACAGACTCTGAATGCAGGACTACACTCTGCCCCTCCTACGATTTTCCTCACCAACCTTACACTACCCACCACCATATGCCCATGTATACTCTGTACTCCAGTAACACCATCATTCCTCACTCTTTACTCTCCACCTTTATGATACCTTTCCCCATCTCGCACTTCTTTATATGAACAAATTGCAAATCACGAGAAGAATGAATTGGAGGAGATGGTTGTATTACACCTTGGTAATGTGATGTAACGCCTGCGTGATCATTCATGACGAGACTAAAGTAACACTGTGAAGAAATGGCAGTTACAAGTGAGACAGGAGACACACAAGCCAAACCTTGACTCAGGTAGAATAGCATCGACAGATGTACGATCATCCGCATTCAACACACTAGTATTTCTACCACTGCAGTATCCTTGATGGTGATGGGATCAGTAACAACAATAGCCATGCGCTGTGTCATCTATAGTCAGTACATCAGTCACTGCAGTGAACTGCTGAGACGAGAGTTGTTCTCCTGACCCAAATCCTTTGCAAAAGGTTCATTTTGATCGTTCGAGTAAAGATGAGATCGCCAGCAAAAATTACATCGCCTGTGTTAACGTAGACATCTCACCCTAGGGGTACAGTAACAACATTGCAGACCCGGAGGCATTTTCAGCATTAATCGTCCTGATTCAGATGGGCTTAATGGGAGAAGTGACTCGATACGAGATAAAGGAAAACCATCTGCCAGAAAGAGATTTCGTACTTGCTGAGTGAGACACACTTACATAAATTATCATGCTGTCCTCATTCTTAACAACCGGAACTGAAGTAATACGTTCGTCCATTGTTTGGAAGCATTAGTATAAATGAGGAGTCAGGCGATGTTAACGCTAGCGTGAACATAATGATAGGTACTAAACCTTACGCCAATATGTGGAATTACTCAAAAGTGCTGGGAAGCGAAACCGGCAAGAATCTGCCTGCAGAACCAGCTTATCTTCAAGCAAGCTCCTCTCCTGGCCTACTTTCTCCAGTACATCTTGGTAGACCTCTAGCTACGGAGCATGGGACGTCAACCACAAAAACTCGCATCGGTTTTCTCATCAGCTGTCGAGCTGTTCGCCTCTGATTCTGTGAACTGGGTGAAGTGTTCTGCGTCTGTGATCTTCGACAAGATGTGTTGACGTTGCTGGTGGTAGCTGCAGCGGCCAGCGATGGATCGGGAAGAGGATGTTGAACTCAGTCCCTAACCTGCATTCTCAAGCTGTTTCTCCTGAATTTGTTGGCGTATTTGCCAGTTTATTTATAAGGTGTTGTGCCCTTACGGGGAGGAGTTGCCAGTACCCGTCCCTGCCGGGGATCCCAGCCAAGACTCGAGACTAGCCAGAAGGATGCAGTGATCTTTAAATCGAAGGACAACAAGTTTTTGGGGTTATCCATAAGTCCTTGTTGAGCTCTTCGCCTAAGATGGTGGTGGTGGTGGTGTCATTGGCAATATTGTCACCAATGTGGAATATTTTCCTTGATGGAAATTTTAACTCACACTTAAATGAAGACTAAGAGATATATACTAGTAGGATGTACCTAGGAAGACATCGCTTCAAACACCTGTCGCAGAACCATCTCTCGAGAAGTCAATGTCATTTCTTGTCTTTTATTATTTTGTTTGTTTGCTTTTTTATGTTTCACCGTTCTAAGAAAGGCTACCGCGTAAGCTGGACTTCCATTTTCGTTGCGTGGACACACCTGGTCGTTTCATCAACTTGTTATGCATACAAAAAGAAACTCAACCTTGATCGCTCATTGGCTCTTTGTAAATATAGAACTCGTTGCTGACTGATCGACAGTTCCCGACGTGTTCTAAAGAAGTTACGATTATATGCCAGTAATGAACGATATGTAACACACACACACACACACACACACACACACACACACACACATATATATATATATATATATATATATATATATATATATATACATGTATGTATATTCATACATATTCGTCATTTCCCGTATTAGAGAGGTAGCGTTAAGAACAGAGTACTGAGCCTTAGAGAAAATATCCTCACTTGGCCACCTTCTCTGTTCCCTCTTTTGGAAAATTGAAAACGGAAGGGGAGGATTTCCAGCCCCCCCCCCCCCCCCCCCCCGCTCCCTCCCCTTTTACGACACGCAGGGAATACATGGGAAGTATTCTTTCTCCCCTATCCCCAGGGATATATATATATATATATATATATATATATATATATATATATATATATATATATATATATATATATATACGAACGAAGTGCATATGAACGCACACCTTCATGAACATACAAATCTCCAACAGCCAGGATCGAACCCGGGACCCCTGTGCAACAGGCGGGAGCGCCACCGATAGGCTATGATATATATATATATATATATATATATATATATATATATATTCTTCATGGAGATTATCTAGTATGTTACTCAAACAGTTGACAATCGATGACAGGCGGGAGTGAGACTCGGCCACACTATCATTTCTTCTCTTCTTCCATCCTGACTTCTTCCCTTTCTTCTACAGTACCTGCTTCTATTTTGTTCATTTTAGTGTAACTTAGATCCTTCCATTCTCCCCTTCTTTTCAGCCTTTTCTTTCTAATCTCCTTTTCCTTTCAATGTCTCTCCCTCTGTAATTAACCTGATCCAATTTCTTTCTTGGTCTGTTTCCCAGCATCTCCTTACCCTTCAGTCTCCCAGTCACTCTAGTCTTCCAGGATACACAATTGCATCCCAGCATCCAGCGAAGGCGAACAGGAGGCTTTCTTATGCCTGCCATGGGACACCGGGAGTAGGCAATAGCCACGCCCCTCACCGTCGTCGTCACGTCAGTAGGCTGGCTCTGCTGAAGGTCAGTGGTGCCTGTTGGCTGGTCAGAGGGTACCGGGATCTAGTTGGCTTTTGGACGCAATTGTGAACGGGCTGGTCAGTGTTATCACGCGGGAATTATCTTGGAGGGACTCAATTGCAGCTTCTTCGTGGCGCAAGTATGTTATCGTGTGTGTTTTATTGTGAGATCTACCGTGCAAATGCTCAGTTTTCATAATTAGAGTATTTTTCTAAGTAGATGATTCTGTTCTGCGGTTGAATGCTTCAGGTGAAACAGTTTTTTACATTCGCGACTGAACTGTCTTCGAGGTCAACGTACGTGAGGTGCTTTGAGGAAACTGAGCCTCAGTCACTACTAGACCAGTGCTCATGCTCACACACCCTCAAACCTGTTCTTAACCACTGCTTCGTTTACCCGCCTGAGTCTTTCTATAGTATCCTTTGCTCTTAGTGTCTGTTAGTGGCATATATTTTTCCGACTGATTTCCTGGTTCCATTCAGATCTCTACAGGTTAACCCCTCATACCTCACTACTTGCCACCCTCATTCTTATTTTCTGCTTCCTATGAAACGTTCCGAGTCCTTTTTATTGACCTTCTCTTTTTCCTTCCTAGGTCGCCTTCCATCCCTCCCTCCTCGTGACCTCTATCCTCACCCCGCAACGTACCCTCCTCAACTCTCCTCCCTCCCAACCACCTCTCACCTCACACGTCCATGTCCTCACTTCTGCCACGTCTCATTTTCCCACACTCACTTCGTCAACCGACTCCCGCAGCCCAGCCCAGTTTCACTGCACCTTCTACTTTACTACCCTGTATCTACTACTGTATCATCGCACCTTCTACTATACTACCCTGTATCTACCACTGTATCATCGCACCTTCTACTTTACTACCCTGTATCTACCACTGTATCATCGCACCTTCTGCTTTACTACCCTGTATCTACCACTGTATCATCGCACCTTCTACTATACTACCCTGTATCTACCACTGTATCATCGCACCTTCTGCTTTACTACCCTGTATCTACCACTGTACCAGCGCATGAAACAGATAACCTCGTTATAGGAGCACAGGTCTACTGTTATGTGTCCTTCCCATGTACTAACATGGGAAGGACACAACCCAGTTTCCTTAGCTTTACCTCCGTCCTCCCACCTCACGACCCATTCCATCTCCCTGTAGTCCTGCCCGTCCCTGCTGACTCTACTGCTTTTCTTCCATCCAGTAGTTCGCCTCTCCATCCTACACCATTGTGAAGTAACAACTCACCAACATTTATAGCCGATAAGTATGACGTCATTCCTCCAATAGTGAGCATTTTCTGAGGCTATTTTCTCTCTCTCTCTCTCTCTCTCTCTCTCTCTCTCTCTCTCTCTCTCTCTCTCTCTCTCTCTCTCTCTCTCTCTCTCTCTCTTCGGTGATCGCCTGGAGGACCAATTGCTTGACTATGTTTTTTTCTCTAGAAAGGTGAACTTTTTTCTCTCTCTTTCTTACCTAATGTTGTGGTGGAGAGAGGCATCAAGATGAAATTGTTAGAAAATAAGAATACATTGTAATTAGACAACATTTTTCAAACTTTGCTTTTCTTGGTATTTGGCCCATTTTGGTTAATTCAGCGTCGCTAAGGTTGCGCTACTGTTGATAATAGGGAAATGATGGACTCATTCTAGAGTGAGTCCTTCCACAAGAGTGTACTTCTTTCCTCCATCGACTATGATACACCATCGGCAATGTAGCCTCATGTAGGAGTCAGGTAACATCCATATATATATATATATATATATATATATATATATATATATATATATATATATATATATATATATATATATTCTTTCTTTCAAACTATTCGCCATTTCCCGCGTTAGCGAGGTAGCGTTAAGAACAGAGAACTGGGCCTTTGGGGGAATATCCTCACCTGGCCCCCTTCTCTGTTCCTTCTTTTGGAAAATTAAAAAAAAATAATGAGAGGGGAGGATTTCCAGCCCCCCGCTCCTTCCCCTTTTAGTCGCCTTCTACGACACGCAGGGAATACGTGGGAAGTATTCTTTCTCCCCTATCCGAAGGGATATGTATATATATATATATATATATTATCCCTGAGGATAGGGGAGAAAGAATACTTTCCACGTATTCCCTGCGTGTCGTAGAAGGCGACTAAAAGGGGAGGGAGCGGGTGGCTGGAAATCCTCCCCTCTCATTATTTTTTTTTAATTTTCCAAAAGAAGGAACAGAGAAGAGGGCCAGGTGAGGATATTCCCTCAAAGGCCCAGTCCTCTGTTCTTAACGCTACCTCGCTAATGCGGGAAATGGCGAATAGTTTGAGAGAAAGAAAAAGAAAGATATATATATATATATATATATATATATATATATATATATATATATATATTCATCCCTGGGGATAGGGGACAAAGAATACTTCCCACGTATTCCCTGCGTGTCGTAAAAGGCGACTAAAAGGGGAGGGAGCGGGGGGCTGGAAATCCTCCCCTCTCGTTTTTTTTTTTTTTTTTTTTTTTTAATTTTCCAAAAGAAGGAACAGAGAATTGGGCCAGGTGAGGGTATTCCCTCAAAGGCCCAGTCCTCTGTTCTTAACGCTACCTCGCTAATGCGGGAAATGGCGAACAGTTTGAAAGAAAAAGAAAAGATATATATATATATATATATATATATATATGATAATCAGTTTAATCTTTCATTCACTAAGAGTCTTATCACTTCAGTTAAATATCGAAGATAATGACTATATTTTTAAGTGGGGAAATAATCTGGCGAAGTGAACCGTGAGATATTTCTTTATGGTCACGTGACCTACGGTGTTAGTTCGGTTGGTCGTTCGGGCTTTAGGTCAATCTGCTGAGTCTTTTACGTTCATCAAGGCCGACAACGTCATGCTACTTCCAACAACCGACACATATTGAACACTTTCTTTGGTTGTTCAGGATGATCGTAAGGCCACATCCACTCACACTGTCACAGACGTTAGCGTAATGTCATTGTACCGTTGAAAATGACTGTATTGTCTCCTTGTTTTCGTGTACGAAAGTAAATTTGGCTGTTTGATCTTATCTATTCTTCTCATGTATTCCGTGGCCTTCGTCGCAATCCATATTTCGTTGTTTATTTGACTCAAATTAATTCATATTTCTCTCAGTGTAGTCGTTATGCAATGATACAGACGGTGTTTACACTGTCGTCCAATCGGATATTCAAACACAGTCTTTTTAGAAATTGTGGTAAACATGCCGATAACGAAATTACGTCATTATTTACCGCAAACTTCATAAAACTGAGCGTTTAAAATACTGAAAGTATCGATGAAATGATTCGTTGCCTCCACAGTTATAAATAATTTATCATCATTGTTAACAACGAGGTTCATTTATCATCCCTATTGTTAAAGATATATTGCGATAAGGTCAGTGCTTCCATGAATACGTGGAAATTTTGTAACTAGTCGTAACAAACAGAAAATAAATGAAAAATGAAAAAAAAAAAAGAAGCGTCAGGTGCACTGCCAGAGGAGGAGCATTGCCAGCAGACAGACAGTGTGTGTCGAAGTGTTATCTCGTGTAGAGAGAGCGTAAACCATGGCTACGGAACGCTGACAATGTCATTCATCTAGGACTTTGAAGAGCGTGTCACATTCCTTACACAGCAGGTTTGGATGGTATTGCAGCGGAATTTATTAAAAAAGGGGGTGACTGTATTATTGACTGGTTGGTAAGGTTATTTAATGTATGTATGACTGGCGGAATGCGTGCATAGTGCCATTGTACAAAGGCAAAGGGGATAAGAGTCAGTGCTCAAATTACAGAGGTATAAGTTTGTTGAGTATTCCTGGTAAATTATATGGGAGAGTATTGATTGAGAGGGTGAAGGCATGTACAGAGCATCAGATTGGGGAAGAGCAGTGTGGTTTCAGAAGTGGTAGAGGATGTGTGGATCAGGTGTTTGCTTTGAAGAATGTATGTGAGAAATACTTAGAAAAGCAAATGGATTTGTATGTAGCATTTATGGATCTGGAGAAGGCATATGATAGAGTTGATAGAGATGCTCTGTGGAAGGTATTAAGAATATATGGTGTGGGAGGCAAGTTGTTAGAAGCAGTGAAAAATTTTTATCGAGGATGTAAGGCATGTGTACGTGTAGGAAGAGAGGAAAGTGATTGGTTCTCAGTGAATGTAGGTTTGCGGCAGGTGTGTGTGATGTCTCCATGGTTGTTTAATTTGTTTATGGATAGGGTTGTTAGGGAGGTGAATGCAAGAGTTTTGGAAAGAGGGGCAAGTATGAAGTCTGTTGGGGATGAGAGAGCTTGGGAAGTGAGTCAGTTGTTGTTCGCTGATGATACAGCGCTGGTGGCTGATTCACGTGAGAAACTGCAGAAGCTGGTGACTGAGTTTGGTAAAGTGTGTGAAAGAAGAAAGTTAAGAGTGAATGTGAATAAGAGCAAGGTTATTAGGTACAGTAGGGTTGAGGGTCAAGTCAATTGGGAGGTAAGTTTGAATGGAGAAAAACTGGAGGAAGTAAAGTGCTTTAGATATCTGGGAGTGGATCTGGCAGCGGATGGAACCATGGAAGCGGAAGTGGATCATAGGGTGGGGGAGGGGGCAAAAGTTCTGGGAGCCTTGAAGAATGTGTGGAAGTCGAGAACGTTATCTCGGAAAGCAAAAATGGGTATGTTTGAAGGAATAGTGGTTCCAACAATGTTGTATGGTTGCGAGGCGTGGGCTATGGATAGAGTTGTGCGCAGGAGGATGGATGTGCTGGAAATGAGATGTTTGAGGACAATGTGTGGTGTGAGGTGGTTTGATCGAGTAAGTAACGTAAGGGTAAGAGAGATGTGTGGAAATAAAAAGAGCGTGGTTGAGAGAGCAGAAGAGGGTGTTTTGAAATGGTTTGGGCACATGGAGAGAATGAGTGAGGAAAGATTGACCAAGAGGATATATGTGTCGGAGGTGGAGGGAACGAGGAGAAGAGGGAGACCAAATTGGAGGTGGAAAGATGGAGTGAAAAAGATTTTGTGTGATCGGGGCCTGAACATGCAGGAGGGTGAAAGGAGGGCAAATAATAGAGTGAATTGGAGCGATGTGGGATACCGGGGTTGACGTGCTGTCAGTGGATTGAATCAGGGCATGTGAAGCGTCTGGGGTAAACCATGGAAAGCTGTGTAGGTATGTATATTTGTGTGTGTGGACGTATGTGTATGGGGGTGGGTTGGGCCATTTCTTTCGTCTGTTTCCTTGCGCTACCTCGCAAACGCGGGAGACAGCGACAAAGCAAATATATATATATATATATATATATATATATATATATATATATATATATATATATATATATATATGTGTGTGTGTGTGTGTGTGTGTGTGTGTGTGTGTGTTTTCCAGTAGCAGGTTTCGAATTGCCGCTCCGGAGCTCCATAGGCGAATGGCTAACATACCCAACGTCCACACGAGAGACGGCGGTTTGAATCCTGCTGTTGGAAAAATATGTATGTCTGTGAAAGTATGCATCATTGTACTGTATTCGCCGTTGTCTATATATATATATATATATATATATATATATATATATATATATATATATATATATATATGTATATATGTATATATATATGTATATATATATATATATATATATATATATATATATATATATATATATATATATATATATATATATATATACAAGTATACGTTACACGTATCCGCTAATGTGAACTATAGATAAAAAGTCTCACTTCAAACGGAGTTCGCATTTCCCTGCAACTGGAAGTAGCGCAACCTTATATATATATATATATATATATATATATATATATATATATATATATATATATATATATATATATATATAGAGAGAGAGAGAGAGAGAGAGAGAGAGAGAAATATCAAACTTTTCAAAAAGGAAGAGTTATTCAAAAACCGGTTTAATGTAAAATCTTTTAAATCAGTTTTATAAACTAAGCTGCGTCAGATAAATTATAATGATGCAATCAAAGCTGAAGCAGGAAGCTTAAAGTCAAGAAACTGGTCTAGTCACCTCTCTGATCATCCTTGCCAAAGGCAGTGTACGTTAAGGTCACCAGATACGTCGCTGTCTGATTGACCTCATCATTCCAGCCTGAGTGTAACAAACGCCCAACAGAACATCCCTGAGAGCAATGATGATGTCGCGCAATACATCTCACAGGATGGCCATCATAGATCAGACTATTGTTTATACTTCCTTATTGGCGAGTATTCAGTGGTTGGACTACAGGGTTTTGCGTACATTTATCATTGTTACGTTCGGTGAGTATTTCTGGTTGATAATTTCAGTGATGTGTTGTGATATGTACACATGTATGCAGTCACCTTTTCCCACATTAGTGAGGTATCGTCAAGAACAGATGACTGAGCCTTAGAGAGAAAGATCCTCACTTGGCCTCATTCTCTGTTCCTTCTTTTGGAAAGGTGAAAACATGAGGGGAGGATTACCAGACTTTCCCTCCCCTCCCCTCGCTCCCACCCCTTTTAGTTACCTTCTGCGACACCCACGGAATACGTGAGCAGTATTCTTTCTTCTCTACCCCCAGGTATATATAGATAGATAACCCCACGCAAGTGTTAGCGGTTCGAATTCTTGCTTAGGAGCAGTATGTGTTTTATGAAAGTGAGCACCAATTGCACTATATTCATATACATATATATATATATATATATATATATATATATATATATATATATATATGCGTGCATACATGGGCACATGACGCACGTATATGAAGACAGAGCACAGCGAAATGAGGCCAAGTTATAACAGTGATCTTGTAGGTAGAGACTTACGGGAATTATGTGAGAGGAACCTAGCTATCAATAGAGTACCAAGTCTCTCACCAGAATAACGTATTAGGAGGACTGTAAAGCAAGTGAATTGCTTACTGGTGAATGTCAAATTACCTTCGTATATGTGGACAAAGAGAGGATCAGAAAAGAAAATGACATTTACATCATAAGTGAAGTTCTTCATAGACAGTGCGGCACCAGTTTGGTCACTCGCTATAAAGAGGCACATAGATTTTCTACAGAAAGTCTAAACGAGAGAGCAGCAAAGACTTTTACTTCAGATATAGGACCTGGTTACTGGCAGAGAGAGATAGGTTAGCAGTCACGGGCTTCCCACACTGGAAGACACAGGAACAACGAGAGATAAGATTGCCTTTATCCTCCTTGATACGTTTGATAATGTCATCGTGGAGCTGCTTTTTGACATAGGAAGCAACTCACTCACCAGAGGACGTAACAGGAGACATAGCCAGATTCAGAAAAGATCTGAGGAACACAGTAATGCTGGACTGGGACAAGCTAAGTGAGGAAATCATGAACATAAAAGAAAAGAGAAAAGCTGTAACAGATTTGAATAATGCCTTCAGATGGGGGCCTCACCGAGGGGGAAAAAATCCCTCACCATATGCCCAAGTAGGTGATGGCACATGCACACGGGCTCATTATTTAATGCATAACATAAAAAGGATATACACTGGGCAAAATGTAAACCATCAAAGTACATGGCGTCTACCGCTATTGTCAGTTGCACCACTGTTGACTTCCCACATTTAAGACACTCAGTTTGACCCGTAGTGACCACACCACGTTACTGGCCTCAGGTACAACACTGCAAAATGCGGACCATTCTATTATTCTATTTCTGTTGTGTTTCGTCATTTTTGAGTAACTTGACTGACAGTTGACAGTGTCTGTGTGCCCGAAACGTCAACGATATTTCAAGAATTAAGCAAAAATTAATATCAGACACATGATTCGCGCTTTATCTGATGAAGCATAACGTGTGGTGAGAAAAATTGAAAAAAGCCAGTTAACACTAGATATGTATTGGCCTTCAGACAACTGTTGATGAAAATATTATTCTTGCTTGCACAAAAGCAAGTATTTATCTATATACCTGCCTATTTACTATCATAATTACTCAAGGAGCCCTTTTCCAGTGGCTCTTGCTACAGTAGGGTATACGCTACATTCAGTAGCAGAGACAAGATGGAATTGTTTTAAAACGTGTTCTTAAAAGAGACCGTTTTCTATTTCGTCAACTAATGATGATACAGCTTCGCCAAAAGTGGCATATCCCTCAGGGTGTAGAACCTCAAGCAGGCGGAGAAAGTGGCATGAGAAAGGTAGGAGGTGGGCAGATTAGAAAGGGTAGTGAATGGTGGGATGAAGAATTAAGATTGTTAGTGAAAGAGAAGAGAGGAGCGTTTGGACGATTTTTGCAGGGAAGTAGTGCAAATGACTGGGAGGTGTATAAAAGAAAGCGGCAAGAGGTCAAGAGAAAGGTGCAAGAGGTGAAAAAGAGGGCAAACGAGAGTTGGAGTGAGAGAGTATCATTAAATTTTAGGGAGAATAAAAAGATGTTTTGGAAGGAGGTAAATAAAGTGCGTAAAACAAGAGAACAAATGGAAACATCAGTAAAGGGACAAATGGAGAGGTAATAACAAGTAATGATGAAGTGAGAAGGAGATGGAGTGAATATTTTCAAGGTTTGTTGAATGTGTTTCATGATAGAGTTAGAATGGCAGATACAGGTTGTTTCGGTCGGGGTGGTGTGCGAAGTGGAAAGGTCAAGGAGAATGTTTGGTGAACAGAGAAGAGGTACTGAAAGCTTTGAGAAAGATGAAAGCCGGCAAGGCGGCGGGTTTGGATGGTATTGCAATGGAATTTATAAAAAAAAAAAAAAGGTGACAGTGTTGTTCATTGGTTGATAAGGATATCAATTGTATGTATGGATCATGGTGAAGTGCCTGAGGATTGGCGGAATGCATGTATTGTGCCATTGTACAAAGGCAAAGGGGATAAAGATGAGTGTTCAGATTGCAGAGGCATAATTTGTTGAGTTTTCCTTGGAAATCAAATGGGAGGGTATTGATTGAGAGGGTGAAGGCATGTACAGAGCATCAGATTGGGGAACAGCAGTGTGGTTTCAGAAGTGGTAGAGGATGTGTAGATCAGGTGTTTGCTTTTAAGAATGCATGTGAGAAATACTTAGAAAACAGATGGATTTGTATATAGTGTTTATGGATCTGGAGAAGGCTTATGATAGAATTGATAGAGATGCTTTGTGGAAGGTTTTAAGAGTGTATGGTGTGGGAGGTAAGTTGCTAGAAGCAGTGAAAAGTTTTTACCAAGGATGTAAGGCATGTATACGAGTAGGAAGAGAGGAAAGTGATTGGTTCCCAGTGAACGTCGGTTTGCGACAGGGGTGCGTGATGTCTCCGTGGTTGTTTAATTTGTTTATGGATGGGGATGTTAGAGAGGTGAATGCAAGAGTTTTGGAGAGAGGGGCAAGTATGCAGTCTGTTGCGGATGAGAGGGCTTGGGAAGTGAGTCAGTTGTTGTTGGCTGATGATACAGCGCTGGTGGCTGATTTAGGCGAGAAACTGCGGAAATTGGTGACTGAGTTTGGTAAAGTGAGTGAAAGAAGAAAGTTTAATGTAAATGTGAATAAAAGCAAAGTTATTAGGTTCAGTAGGGTTGAGGGACAAAATATATGGGAGGTAAGTTTGAATGAAGAAAAACTGGAGGAAGTGAAGTGTTTTAGATATCTGGGAGTAGACTTAGCAGGGGATGGAACCATGGAAGTGAGGAAGTGAGTCACAGAGTGGGGTAGGGAGCGAAGGTTCTGGGAGCGTTGAAGAATGTGTGGAATGCGAGAACGTTATCTCGAAGAGCAAAAATGGGTATGTTTGAAGGAATAGTGGTTCCAACAATGTTATATGGTTGCGAGGCTTATGCTATAGATAGGGTTGTGCGGAGGAGGGTTGATGTATTGGAAATGAAATGTTTGAGGATAATGTGTGATGTGAGGTGATTTGGTCGAGTAAGTAATGAAAGGGTAAGAGAGATGTGTGGTAATAAATAAAGTGTGTGTTGAAATGGTTTGGACACTTGGAGAAAATGAGTGAGGAAAGATTGACAGAGAAGATGTATGTGTCAGAGGTGGAGGGAACGAGAAGCGGGAGACCAAACTGGAGGTGGAAGAATGGAGTGAAAAAGATTTTGAGTGATCGAGGCCTGAACAAAAAAGGAGGGTGAAAGGCTTGCAAAGAATAGAGTGAATTGGAACGATGTGGTATACCGGGGTCGACGTGCTGTCAGTGGATTGAACCAGGGCGTCTGGCGTAAACCATGGAAAGATTTTGGGGCCTGGATGTAGAAAGGGAACTGTGGTTTCGGTGCATTACACATGACAGCTGGAGATTGAGTATGAACGAATGTGGCCTTTTGTCTTTTCCTAGTGCTACCTCGCGGGGGAGGGGGATGCTATTTCACGTTTGGCGTGGTGGCGAAGGGAATGGGTAAAGGCAACAAATATGGATATGTTCATGTGTGTATATGTACATGTTTGTGTATGTATATGTATGTATACATTGAAATGTATAAGTATGTATACATGCGTGTGTGGGCATGTATGTGTATACATGTGTATGTGGGTGGGTTGGGCCATTCTTTCGTCTGTTTCCTTGCGCTACCTCGCTAACGCGGGAGACAGCGACAAAGTATAATAAAAGAAATTTATATATATATATATATATATATATATATATGTATATATATATATATGTATATATATATATATATATATATATATATATATATATATATATATATATATCATGCAAACTGCGTTCATATGCTCTTAGTTCGTATATATATATATATATATATATATATATATATATATATATATATATATATATATATATATATATATGGGGATGAGAGAGCTTGGGAAGTGAGTCAGTTGTTGTTCGCTGATGATACAGCGCTGGTGGCTGATTCATGTGAGAAACTGCAGAAGCTGGTGACTGAGTTTGGTAAAGTGTGTGGAAGAAGAAAGTTAAGAGTAAATGTGAATAAGAGCAAGGTTATTAGGTACAGTAGGGTTGAGGGTCAAGTCAATTGGGAGGTGAGTTTGAATGGAGAAAAACTGGAGGAAATGAAGTGTTTTAGATATCTGGGAGTGGATCTGGCAGCGGATGGAACCATGGAAGCGGAAGTGGATCATAGGGTGGGGGAGGGGGCGAAAATTCTGGGAGCCTTGAAGAATGTGTGGAAGTCGAGAGCATTATCTCGGAAAGCAAAAATGGGTATGTTTGAAGGAATAGTGGTTCCAACAATGTTGTATGGTTGCGAGGCGTGGGCTATGGATAGAGTTGTGCGCAGGAGGATGGATGTGCTGGAAATGAGATGTTTGAGGACAATGTGTGGTGTGAGGTGGTTTGATCGAGTGAGTAACGTAAGGGTAAGAGAGATGTGTGGAAATAAAAAGAGCGTGGTTGAGAGAGCAGAAGAGGGTGTTTTGAAGTGGTTTGGGCA
Source organism: Panulirus ornatus (assembly GCF_036320965.1). Taxonomy (NCBI): domain Eukaryota; kingdom Metazoa; phylum Arthropoda; class Malacostraca; order Decapoda; family Palinuridae; genus Panulirus; species Panulirus ornatus. The sequence goes on from NC_092227.1 coordinate 49,344,881, forward strand.
CATGGAGAGAATGAGTGAGGAAAGATTGACCAAGAGGATATATGTGTCGGAGGTGGAGGGAACGAGAAGAGGGAGACCAAATTGGAGGTGGAAAGATGGAGTGAAAAAGATTTTGTGTGATCGGGGCCTGAACATGCAGGAGGGTGAAAGGAGGGCAAGGAATAGAGTGAATTGGAGCGATGTGGTATACCGGGGTTGACGTGCTGTCAGTGGATTGAATCAAGGCATGTGAAGCGTCTGGGGTAAACCATGGAAAGCTGTGTAGGTATGTATATTTGCGTGTGTGGACGTATGTATATACATGTGTATGGGGGGGGGGGGGGGTTGGGCCATTTCTTTCGTCTGTTTCCTTGCGCTACCTCGCAAACGCGGGAAACAGCGACAAAGTATAATAAAAAAAAAAAATATATATATATATATATATATATGAATAACAAAATGATCAGCAATCAGATCGCGGATATGCTAAGAGGAAAAGATGACGAAGAAACAAAGTTCATGGTCAAGTTTAAATCAGTTAGACATAGCACCAGCAACCTCTCTATATAGGATATACATACCTGGCCGCCGGGAGCATATGGATCACTAAGATAATCTATACGTGCATCTATATCACCGTAGTCATTACTATATGTATGATAACCATGCATAACATGTCTCATGATATGAGGAATAGATGATGGACAGATTGACGGGGTTGTAAGTTGTTGATTCCCAGGATGGCCAGTATTTACGCTTGGGTGAACCTTGGCGCTTTCACTCCGGGATCCCGCATAGCCTTAAAAAACTCTGTCTCATTTCGCTCACCCAGAAACTTAACCACAAGGATAAATTCTTAATGATTATGTATTAGTTGATAGTTGGTTTACTCATACTTGAAAATAGGAAAGGTACTTGAGTTTATTACGTTCGTATATTTCATCTAAAAAATGGCAATATGGCATCATATCTCGACAAAGGTGAAAGCGAGGAGAAACGGGGATGGGGAGGCATTACAGAGGCGAGGGTGGTGGTTTTTAACTCATCCAAGGCTCCCATATTTGGCAGTCAGGTGCTGTAAGACCAGGAAAAATTCCTTTAGAGATAAAATGGTCAGACATTCCTCTTCTCGGAGAATAGTTTCATTTGCCTCCGTGACTAAAAAACATTTCCGCTATGCTTGTCTTTGAATTCGTTGTCATGTATATGTTTCATACAAGATAAAGTCAACTATATATATATATATATATATATATATATATGTATATATATATATATATATATATATATATATATATATATATATATATATATATATATATATATATATACATATATATTATTTTCATTTTTCATTTTGCTTTGTCGCTGTCTCCAGCGTTAGCGAGGTAGCGCAAGGAAAGAATGGCCCAACCCACCCACATACACATGTATATACATACACGTCCACACAAGCAAATATACATACCTATACATCTCAACGTATACATATATATACAAACACAGACATATACATATATACACATGTACATAATTCATACTGTCTGCCTTTATTCATTCCCATCGCCACCCCACCACACATGAAATAACCACCCCCTCCCCCAAATGTGCGGGAGGTAGCGCTAGGAAAAGACAACAAAGGCCACTTTCGTTCACATTCAGTCTCTAGCTGTCATGTAATAATGCACCGAAACCACAGCTCCCTTTCCACATCCAGGCCCCACAAAACTGTCCATGGTTTACCCCAAAAGCTTCACATGCCGTGGTTCAATCCATTGACAGCACGTCCACCCCGATACACCACATCGTTCCAATTCATTCTATTCCTTGCACGCCCTTCACCCTCCTGTATGTTCAGGCCCCGATCACTCAAAATCTTTTTCACTCCATCCTTCCGCCTCCAATTTGGTCTCCCACTTCTCCTCGTTCCCTCCACCTCTGACACATATATCCTCTTTGTCAATCTTTTCTCACTTATTCTCTCCATGTGGCCAAACTATTTCAACACACCCTCTTCTGCTCTCTCAACCACACTCTTTTTTATTACCACACATCTCTCTTACCCTTTCATTCCTTACTCGATCAAACCACCTCACACCACATATTGTCTTCAAACATCTCATTTCCAACACATCCACCCTCCTCCGCACTACCCTATCTATAGCCCACGCCTCTCAACCATATAACATTGTTGGAACCACTATTCCTTCAAACATAACCAAATGCAGGTAATTCATGGGATAATGAAACGATAATCACATTATAGGGAGAGATACAAGAGTGAGATATAGAATAGTCAGTTGATAAGGAAGAGACGTAGCTAGGATGACATTGGAGAAATTTTTTGTCATTCAGTGAAAGATGAACAGATCATGGTAACTTTAACCAGCGAATTATTAGCATCTCTGTTTTCCATTTTCTTCGTACTTTAAAATACTTTAGTATAGCGTTTCTTGCTAAAGAGTAGCTTTGTACAATGTATGACCTACGTGTTTAGAATAGATTTTGGATGAAGTTACCACAAGCAATTAATAGCCAATGAATGCGGTAACATACATGCACCTCTCCTCTGCTAAACAGATTGAAGCAATGTCAATGAAATTTGTTCATTTCCCTTTTATGAGAATACTTTCAAAATTAGTCTCACAGTTTTTAGACTATGGAAACCAAGGCTCAGCTGTTTTGAATTAAATGAGTGTGTAAGTGGAAAGAGTTTCATACCGTAACTGATAACGCAGTTATACTAATAAAACTGCTTACTGCACATGAGCGAGGATGTGTGTGTAGGCTCCGGGGAGAGTGTGCAGAAAGTGTGAAGCACTCGAATCCCTGCAAACTGTCACCAGTTTTTCCCTTTTTTGGAAAATTTTACTTTTTAAAAGTTATTTAGTGCATGCTCGACTTGAACAAATATGAGCATTGTGTACCCAGAGTCATGCCCTAGAAACATGAAAGTATCAGATGTACTAAAATCGTTGTTTACAAGGTAAAAACTTTCTTCTGTTTACAGTTTACACTTTAGGTTGCCCACTGTAATTTATGACCCCTCCCTGAGGGACGATAGTAATCTTTATATTCCACACTAGTCACTTCTGTGCCTCTCTTTCTTTGCCTGTGTCTTTGTTCAGTGAAAGCACAGCGTTAGTGTACATAGCATGACGTTCGTATACTCAGTATGAAGCACGAATCTGCATGAAATCATCGTGTGGCATCAGCGAGTGTAATACCGTCGTCCAGGTCCTCACAACTGTAATGTTACCAAGCGTCTCGTTCCCTCGCTGCTGCCTTCACGCTGCTCGCGCATCATCTACACCTACAGTGTGAACAGTACTCAGTACCGACGTACATTGTACGTAGTCCCGAAGTACACTGTAGGCAATCATAGCGTAGGCTGTAATTAGTTTCATTGTATATTGTACGTAGTTCATATGTACTTTGCTCTGTACACATTGTCCCTGCCTTCACATTAAAGGGTGTCTGTTTAGGTCGTGTGTGCATGACAACGAGGTTTTGCGTTTTACCGCGACTCCGGTTTATGTTCCTTCACTGGTTTTAATGTCATCGTTTGTGATTGCCTCTTTGTCATGTACGGGGAGAGAGTTTTACATCCGTTGTGGCCTCATCTCTTGAACGTCCTCTGCTATCATATCTCTTAAATTCATGTACGATGTCTGCATTAACCATGTCCTCTGTCATTCTACTCCATTCATCTACCACGCTTATACTATACAAGTACTTGTTTACACCTTTTTTGAAAAGTCTCTTAATGAGTTACGGTCTCTGTTTTGGATGTGTTAGTGAGTGTCTCCATAGTAAAGTTTGCATGGAACATAAACATGAATGCAGAACAGAAACATTGACGTCAGTACGATTAGCCAGTGAAATAATCTTATGCCCGCAGTGTTCTGTCGTAGTCTTGTACAGGGATGGAGTACGCACACATACACACGGACGTTTTGGCCAAGTACGCACATGTGGGCGTAAGAGGGTAAGTTACGTGTTCATGTGTCTGTATGTGAGGAACGAACCCACTAGTGTGTGTGAGCTTGTCACATGAGTAAATTTTTTTACAAACTCGTAAGTTTTCCTGCAGGTCTACGTCGTAGTAGCGTCTTGGTTACCTTCCGTTAATTGACCTCGGCTTTTTTTTTCACAATGGCCTTTCCTTAAAGGGCAAACGCTCTTGGGTTATATTTTTTTTCCAAACTTGCCACTAATGAGATAAACAGATACAGGAGAAGTACTGTAAGTTCAGCTTTGTCTTTCTAGTCTTTAAAAGTGTTTCCATGGATGAAATAGACCTTCATACCTTTATGGGTTAATTATTGTACATGACTGGCTTTAACACCGGAAGCCATATGGTCTCACCTAAAGATAACAGACCTCCTACGTGTTATTTGGAGACTAGGAAATGTTATAGTCATGAAACTGGTTCCTCAAAGAACAACCTATTCATGCTTGTCTCACTAAGGTGCAGGAGGCCAACTTAAAGTACTTCGTCAATACTTTACAACAGCAAATCCATTTGCGCTTATTGTGAGATAGTTAAGAAGTGTATAGCTTATGTCAGTGATATATGAACTCTCTCTCTCTCTCTCTCTCTCTCTCTCTCTCTCTCTCTCTCTCTCTCTCTCTCTCTCTCTCTCTCTCTCTCTCTCTCTCATATATATATATATATATATGAAAGACAAAAGCATACCTATTCTTTATGGGTTGTCTCACTGTTTGCTTATCATCTGTCACGATTGCTTTAGCCTCTCATGGAAGACTGAAAAAGTTTACAGCAACGAACAGATGAACTCGACTTGCAGCAACATTACTGCAAACTTTTTCTTCATTCAGGCGAAAACACGTTAGCTTCTGATCCTTCACGACGGTGGTATTTAACCAATGGTATAATTCGGCGTTTTTTTTTTTCCGGGAGTTTAACAAGCGTTTCAGTATCAAGATCTTTCAGTAACGCTTTCGTTATGCCTACCCTCCCGTGGCGCGTCGGAAGTGAAAACTCTGTTTTCGGTGACCGAAGAGAGGTGTCCATTTGCTGATGACGTCACTCGGCACTTACCTCCCACGAACGGGCTCATCAACAGATGGTTCCCTGGCCTAGAACGTCGTGAGAAGGATGCACGGACCGTGAGACCTTTTTCAGAAGAGAAAGTTATCATTAAAGGCGATGATGTCGGTTCGATCGTCGAGTTGCTAGGCTAGCGAGATCACACGCTGAGAGCAGACTTGCAGGATTCTGACTCGCTAAGTAGCTAGGCTAGCGAGATCACACGCTGAGAGCAGACTTGCAGGATTCTGACTCGCTAAGTAGCTAGGCTAGCGAGATCACACGCTGACGGTAGACTTGCAGGATTCTGACTCGCTAAGTAGCTAGGCTAGCGAGATCGCACGCTGAGAGCAGACTTGCAGGATTCTGACCCGGTAAATCTCTAGCGGAAAAACTGGTAATGAATTTCCGATTGTCTATGACTGAGTTCTCAAAGTCTTCATCTCATTTCCCCCAACGTATCCATGTGAGGTTGGCTTTTCTGCTGTGCAAGGAATGAACTGGAGCTCCCCTCATGACCTGGCTCTCAAAGCTGGACAAGAACAAGCAGTTTCAACCGTCACTATGATACGTTTATCCGTAAAGTGTTAACGTTTGTTATGTGTTTGATCTTCCTTAAGACGGGGCTAATGATGCCAAGATATAACAATTATATATCTTTCCTTTAATCTAATTTTACATCTTTATAGTACTCAGTGGGTGGTAGTATAAATGATTAAATGATGAGTATAAAAGAAATATTATCTTCCTCTTTCTTAGTTTTCTTTTTTCATGTTCGTTTTTTTATCACGCTCTTTACACCATCAGGTCTTAAGTAAATGACTTCTCCAACTGTTTCATAAACTCTCATTCCTTAAGGTGTTACTCTCCTGTTACCGGACTTCTACAAGCTCCTAAACCTCAGTGATGTAACAGTTGTAACCACGTCACATACGCTCACAGTATCAGCTCAGTACACTCATATAAACTGAGTGCCTCTGATGTCCTGTCCACTTCAAAACGTAATCTAAATGATGAAAATCTAGAAATGAAACCTCCAAAGGCTGTTGAGTTAAGAGGTATAAACTTAAGTACAATTGAAAAGGAAAAAAATACACTTCCAGATATTGCGTTGAAACTTCGTGTTTCTTTTTTTGTTTGTTTGTTTTGTTCTTCTCTCCACGGTTTTTGACATTGTTTAAAGGAATCGAAGATATATAATTCTGTGTATATATAATTCTATGCCAAAAGCGCTTAACAAATATTGGGTTGAAGTGCTTCACAACTATCACATAACCATATCTTCTGCTGCAACAATTTGCCTATGACCTGTCTTCGAGAAGAAAATGGATATATACGATCAGAAATATTTCTGAAATTGACGGCACAAAAATCATGTGACCCTTTCCTTCATACTCTTTTCTAATATCTAAAGATCTATGGATTCCATACTGGATTATTAGTGATTTCAACTAAATTCTTATAAACCGGATCCTTCATCCTTCGATTTCCAAACAATTTAACACATTTACCGCACATTTACCGCACTTTTGCCGCACATTTACCGCAAATTTACCGCACTTTTGCCGCACATTTACCGCATATTCAGTAAATAAGTTCGTTATGAGTTAACATTGTCCTCGGCAGATGGACTGTCCCCCTGATTTCTACTTCCTCTGTATTTCAGTTTCTAACTGTAAAATTCTTCCGTTCATCCTTTATCCTTACTCTCCACTTTTTACCTCAAACTGACAACAACGTCTGAGGCAGATGATGTGTGAATCCAGAGACGAGTGAATTTAGAAAGTGTAACACGAGTCTGTTTGGGTGACTGACTTTACCCAGCCGTAACCAAACGTGTAACTGTGACAGACAAAAGGATGCAGTGAAAGTGATGATGACCGTTTTCTAATTATCTGATATCACGCAGTCTGCTGATCATGGATAAGGGGAAAGAAAAAAAGAGAGAATCGTGACTGTGTGTTATGTTAAATTGATGCTTAACGTATGGGTTTTGGGTTAAAATGTTTTTACCGAGTGACAGACTAATTCAACTATATATCATGTTCAGCGTCTGGTACATCCATAACTGTGTTGTGCATTCTAGTGGTTGTGTGTCATCCCACCAAGAACAACATAACAACCCTTGGGTATAATGCCACCTCACCCTTGAGGGACAGCTCAAAGATCACGTCATTATACCCAAAGGTCACATCTTCGTGCTCACGGGCTATGCCCACGTATTTAAGAGGTTAGTAGCCTCACAGTAGCCTGTAGTTTGGTAGTAAACATGGCATTCACGGTGAGAACCCTGGTTTAATGACCCCATTGATCGATGGCCATTGACCCAGAACATACTTGCACGGGTACTTCCATGTTAACATTAAAGGTCAATATTGCTGGAGATTGCCACTGGCCTGATGACCATCCATGGAACAATGATCAATCGAACCACAAGGTCGTCATAACTAAGGGTCGTACCATTATGTTGCCAGGGCTTAAACAGGCGAGTCTTTGAAATGGACTTAGATGAGAAACCAATGAAAAAAAAGAAGACTCAGGGGGAATTCTTCGTCATATGACAACAGAAGGAAGTTGGAGAGACGCGTTCTGGAGCGGGAGTGTTGGCGGCAACTACCGTGATGACGTTAAAAAGTGAACTAGATGCCTCGCCGGTCACTGTCGGGTGATGATGGGACGAACACATGACGCGAGTGTGGGGGAGAACTGGAGGCTTTCACCCAGTGGTGAGCTGATGATGGCTCTCATGATGACGGTGATGATACCGACGATGACTGTGGCACCTGTAGAACCACTCCGCTTCCTGAGAGAGTGAGGGATCATTTTCCTCAGCATCTACAGCGCATGGCACCCAGCACGGAGGTAGTAGAGGGAGATATCAGTAGTGATGGATATTTCCATCTAAATGTGCACGTAACTCTGGAGGATTGTATGTATTACAGACGGGATCTTTAGCACATAGGAATGTTCCATCTGACGGATGGGACTTATTATCTTCCTTGTATGTTTAAGATGTTACCAGTTTTAACCTAATGACCACTTTGCTGATAACAACCAGATGAATACATATACGAGGATATTTTACAGATAAGAAGCAGATTTAGATGGTATTGTTTATTTGCTGAAGATAAGAAATCTCTGAAAGAGTAAGGAGTAGCACTTCCGTCAGATCTTACCGGGTAAACTTCACACATAGATGTCGAGGCTCAAACATATGGTTCTAGATGCTCTTTTGTTTAAGTGAAGACTTTTGTGTTCCAGTCCTCCGAGCAACTCCAATAGTGCATTCATGTTTACCATTCTCTCGTATCTAGAATCTTCAAAATTAACATAAAAATGATGAAAGATCAAGAATATATACTTAACATTGATCAGATATGTTTTGTGGTGCAAGACTATGATTGAGGCTTGTGGGAAAGTTTTATTTTATAGACAAATTGTTAGCTTCACATCAGCTTTTTTTCGTGTGTGGAAAATATATAACAGCTTCATGTGGATATTTCCCTGATATCGTATGATTTTTGCCACAAGTATTACGCAATGACGTACACAAGGGCAGAACTTTTCTCTATTGTTGGTAGAAATTCCCTTTCTCTCTGAGGACTGACTGGTCGTCTGTCTGAATTCGAACCAATGCCCTTGCTTTTACAGGCTCCGGCAGCTGACCTCTTCCCTTGGGCATAACGGTACGACACTTGGGGTAATAAAACATGACCTTTTTCCTGACATATTAAGAGTCAGGTGTCGAAGGTCAGTTCATCATAACCCAGGGGCTGTAATGTCACGCTCACAGGTGAAACTGTTGTGCTCAGGGATTGTGCAATTGAGCTCAGGGGTTGTGCTGTCGTGGTTAAGGGTTGAATCGTCTTGCTCACGGGTTGTACCGTCATGGTTAAGGGTTTTACCGTCGTGGTTAAGGGTTGTACCGTCGTGGTTAAGGGTTTTACCGTCGTGGTTAAGGGTTGTACCGTCATGGTTAAGGGTTGTACCGTCGTGGTTAAGGGTTGTACCGTCGTGGTTAAGGGTTGTACCGTCATGGTTAAGGGTTGTACCGTCGTGGTTAAGGCTTGTACCGTCGTGGTTAAGGGTGGAATCGTCTTGCTCAAGGGTTATACCATCGTGGTGTAGGGTTGAATCGTCTTGCTCAAGGGTTATACCATCGTGGTGTAGGGTTGAATCGTCTTGCTCAAGGTTATACGGTCGTGATTCAGAGTTGAATCGTCGTGCTCAAGGGTTGTATCGTTGTGGTTAAGGGTTGAGTCGTCGTGCTCAAGGGGTTAAGGTGCCTGGCCCACCTGACGACTGGACCTTTAAATCCGGGATGACTCATCAGTGGAGGGGAGTGAGCAGCTGCACGTGAGGGAGGAGGAGGAGGAGGAGTGCTGGTGTGGCAGGCTGGCCTGGAGAACCTCTTGTCTGAGGTGACTCGTGGCTTCTGTTAACCCAACAGCAAATACTCTCGACTAATGAAGCTGTGCGTAAACTGGGTCAGTATAGTTCATTTCTCTTTAAGTTAGTATTTGCTTGACATCCTACTGAGGAAACTATCGTACTTTCGAAGATAAATGTAAGTGTTCAGGTAATGAAAAATCTTATCTAAAAAGGGTAAATGGTCTTAAGTAAAGGTTGAATGACGTGGCATACTGAGTAGTACCACAGAAGTTGTCGGGGATCTTCTGTAGGTGTTTTGGTGGTATGTGTGATTCCTCGCCATGTTAACTGTAACGCAGCAACACAGCTGATTTGGAGATGATGGGGGAGACATGGCCTCTGGCGAATGCTTAGAATGTACCCTATACATTCCCGTGAGTCGGTGTAGGTACGTCAGAGAGGAGCAGAAAGTGCCACAGAAACTAGTGTCATACCTTTAGCTGGTCTGTTCCTGCGTTCTGCATAACGATTTACGGCGTATACAGTCCATTCCGTTATTCCATTCTGGTAGCTGTGGCTCATTTCGGTGTTTACCGATATCGTCAAATTTCTATTAGTGTAAACCTCCATCTTCTCCCCTTCCCTTCCGGTACATAGGAATACCAGAAGACCTACTCTCATGCAGAGGCCACACGGATCATGAATACTAGAAGACCTACTGTCACGCAGAGGCCACATGGATCATGAATACCAGAAGACCTGCTCTCACGCAGAGACCACACGGATCATGAATACTAGAAGACCTGCTCTCACGCAGAGGCCACGCGGATCATGAATACTAGAAGACCTGCTCTCACGCAGAGGCCACGCGGATCATGAATACTAGAAGACCTGCTCTCACGCAGAGGCCATGCGGATCATGAATACTAGAAGACCTGCTTTCACGCAAAGGCCACACGAATCATTTTCGTCTAACTCATATAAATCAAGGGTTCTAGACGTAGCCTAGCAACAGATACAACTAATAGAAATATTCACTGCACGAAAAGTATAGACACTTCCTTGATGTGTATGTCAATCTCTGATTTTGTACAATAAACACCAACATATTTATTTTCTTAAATATCTCATCTCGCCTTGCGAATGTGCATATACGGTCCTATATGTACATTCTGCTATCATGATCAGCACGTAATGGAAGGTATTGAGGCCATACATTCTCATACCATACCATAGCTGATGGAGTGAAGGCTCACGGAACCAGTGACGAATCACCTGACCATCTGATGTCGAGACTGGCGTTCCACAATGCCCGCCACCCACTTCTCTAGCCAGCCAGATGGTGAGGGAATTCGTCAGTGTGTGAGGGTGACATCCATCTATGACATCTGGTCTTGTTCGAAGCCTCTTATGTTTATTTCCTTGAGGACTTTGACCGTAGTCATCATACATGAAAAGCTTATACTCTGAACCTCCATTATCAACTCGTTACTGTCACCAACTACAGGGTAGAAGAAATGTATTGACGTTCTTCGTTGATCAATACCTTCATTGCTGTCCCCCCTAGAACGCACAGTATCACTGACTTCTGTCATCATATTTTCTCCTAATAACCTACGTATATCCCATATATTCTCAGGAAGGTATTGCATCAGTGAACCTCTGACTGCAGCTAGATAGCTTGTTGTGTGAACTTTAGTCCTATCGATTGCCAGGGTTTAAACATCCGTCTACGTCAAGTCATAACCACCAATCGAAAAGTCTTGAACACCTTCTTCAGATGTTTAGGGTAATTGTAAGACCATACCTGCACTCGCTGTATGTATGGCTCTTAAGGACCACATGCTATACCGTGCTGTAACAGCGACCCTACTGTGAAGTGAACATAATGTTGGCGGCGAGGGGCGGGCTGGTGGGGAGGGCCCCAGGCTACCTGTAAGTGGCCAGGTTACTTCCACTGACCGGGATTCGCTGGTCGTGATTACTGTAGCAGGTGTTTCTCCAGGTTAATCCAGTTCTTAGCAAAAAAGAAACGCAAGTTTCAATCGCTCATTGCTCTATTTCATGAGATACAGCAGTGTTGATGGTGGAAAACGGGATCTATTTGTTCAGACTACTGGCTTCATGTCTCCATGACATATTTTCGATGCTATAAAACGTTTTTTTCAAGGGTTTTAGTCACTCCGGAAGCATTCAGTCACCCTAACCCAGAATATAACAGTGTAAGGCATTGCAATGATGATGGTAAAGAAGTAATTGTATAAATGGCCTTCACAACGAGATGGTACGGTGGTACTGTTTGAATAATTACAAGATTGAGTGTTTCCCTTCAAGTTGTTTATATATTAAACGATAGCATATATATATATATATATATATATATATATATATATATATATATATATATATATATATATATATATATATATGTGTATATATATTCCTAAGAGTCCACGGGGAAAATAAAACACGATAAGTTCCCAAGTGCATTTTCGTGTGATAATCACATCATCAGGGGAGACACAAGAGAGAAATATAACAGTCAGTTGATATACAACGAAGAGACGAAGCTAGGACGCCATTTGGTAAACCGTTTTTCCATAACTGTTCGCCGTTTTTTGCGTTAGTGAGCTGGTTCCAAGGAGCTTCCGCTGAATTTCATTTGTATACATCCACTCGCAAGATGTCATATACAATGCCATCCATCCACAGCTGAGCCGCAGAGACTTTTCCGTTTTCCCTTGACCACTCCTATATACCCTGGTGCAGCCTATTGACAGCATATAGTTCCCATGCACTTCACTCCATTTCTTTCCATCACATAGTGTACTTGCCTCTAACCCTCCTGCATGTTCAGGTCCGATACCTCAAAACTTCTTTCATTCCACCTTTCCATCTTTTCGGTCTGCCGCTTCTCCGTCCTCTCTCCACTTCTTTAACGTATATTCAGCTAGTCTCTCTTCACTCATCCTTTCCAAATGTCCAAACCATTTCATTACACCTCTTCAACTCTCTCACACTGTCATTCCTTCCATGATCAACCCTCCTCACGCCACATGTTGTCCTCGAGCATTAGATTTCTTGAATCCCAGCAACCTTCCTCTCTAAGCACTTTTGTTCGCGACTGGAGCCTCCAATATCGAAAAAAGATGCCAAAATAAGTCTTAAACAGAATAAAAAAAAAAGTTGTAGTTACCTTGGAATACATGTGGGATTGCCCACCGCCACGCTATACGAAAAGTGATCATAAAACTACGACTCCAGCCCACCAATGATAATAAAACATAAATAGCGTACTACAATCATGAACACAAGATGCTATGATAAACAATATAATTGATTTATAGCACGTCATGAAATATAATAGTACTTATAAGAATGATGAATAAATGAGTTTAGATTCTGTGACACTCACCAGTTAATTCTTTGTCGGAGCTGCTACATTGTTTACCCCTGTTGTCTCGTTCCTACTGCACACCTGCTCCTCCTCCCTAGCACCCGTGTGAGACGGGAGACAGCAACAGCTACTGCTGAGTAGACGGGCCGGGTTGTGGTCCTCCTCCTTTACAAAGAAAATATTAAGGTTCAGCTGTCTTTTTTTTCGTTTCGTTTTACGAGTCTCTTCTCACCTCGGGCAAATTCACTCAAAACGTTTCTCTTCGCTCCTATGCTTCTCTGCATATCAGGATTACTTTCGTTCATAAGTTCTAAGGCATCACATAACTTTCCGGAGGCACCACTTAAAAAAATTTTTACTGGGGACTATTTCTGGTTCACGATCTTCAGTATCTTGGCGTCTTCACAAGCACAGTCTTCAGCCAACTCATGCGGATCGTCGTACGTTAAACTGCTCCCTTGTGGTGGCTGTAGCTCCTCCACATCATTCACCATGACTGGCTAGCTGGACAAACATCCACATCAAAGCCCCTAAAGTCGTGACAGACACTTGGCTACACACTCCGCCACGCACTCTTCGTATGGGTTACGTTCATTTCTGCTTATGCTTTATTCATGTTGGAATTAACTATATTTTTTCCAAAATTTGACGAGTGGCTGTTGGTCCGGACAATCAGTTACAAGAAATAGCTGCCGTAAAATACGACGTAGGTCACACTTCTTAAAGTTGGCGATGGTTCCTTGGTCCACTGGCTGGATCAGGGAAGTAGTAGAAGGAAAACAACCTTTACAGGCAGGACTGCCTTTAAGCTGTCTAGGAGCTGTGGGTGACCAGTAGCATCATCCATCACTAACACAGCTTTGGATTCAAGGTTTTTCTCCTCACAATACCGCGTTTCAGCAGGGCGAAAGCAGGAGGTAGGTCACTACAGGGGTCTTCTTGTTCGGCCTCAACCAACTACCAGGAAGTCTTTTGGACAAGTCCTTAAGTGCTCGCGGGGTTACGCAGTGGTGCACGATTATAAGATTGAGTCTAAAGTCGGGTCCATTTATCCCAACTTTTGGAAAATGAAGTACAAAGATTGGAGGATTTCGAGCTCCCAGCTCCTGCCCCACTTTGTCACTTTCGTTGGTTGAATTTTTCTCCATCCTATCTTCAGGTGTATATATATATATATATATATATATATATATATATATATATATATATATATATATATATATATATATATATATATATATGTATGTATATGTATGAAGAATGTACTTCAGGGAGCTGAAGAGGCTGTGCTGTGGTGGTTTGGACTTGTGGAATAAGGCAATATTGATAAAGGAGATATGAGTGTCAAAAGAAACGGATTTGAGGAGAAAAGGGAGACCATCGAGAAGATGAATGGATGGAATGGAAAAGATTTTGATTGGTCGGGGCCTGAACATGCAAGACAGCGAAATGCGTACATAGGATAGAGTAAATTAGAATGACGTGTTATACAGAGGTCAACGTGCTCTCAGTAGACTGAACCTGAGCACGTGAAGTTGCCGGGGAAAACCATGGAAAGGTCTGGATGTGAGTAGGGGGCTGTGGTTCCGGTGCATTGCACATGACAACACGTAGAGAATGGATGTGAGCCAATGCGGCCTTTCATCTGTTGTTGGCGCTACCTCGCTAACGTGGAAACCGCTAAGTATATATATATATATATATATATATATATATATATATATATATATATATATATATATATATATATATATATATCATCTTTATTAGTTATTATTATTTTAACATTAACTGACATTCGGTCGTGGGTATAACATGGACCCGTACTAATCAGAGACCTAGGGAAACTAATACATACAATGTATCCTTTATTCTCCGTACAGTTAATCCTTTACAAGAGGAAATACGAACATTACACAGAAATCATTTGCAGATGTATACACATAAAAGCTTGAATGCAAAAAATTTTCCATAGAGACAAGCACGTACACACCAATAAATATGAAATCATCTTTCGTGAGGATAATTTGTGGTTGGTGAAAAAAATTGTCACTTCCTCTTGTAACGATTTATTGTATGTGGTTTCTTAACCCTCATGGTTCAGTGACTTAAGTGTGAGCTCCTTGGCAACACTGTGGACGCTTTGTTTGGTGTCGCTGGTGAGCGTCGCTCTCTCGCTACATTACCATGTTTACAGTGATATCCGCTCGAACCTGATTATCACTCGTCTTGTTCTTTGCGCCTTGCCACGTAACCATTTGTTCTCTGTCTACAGGGCTTGATTTGTCTATTTTTTCTTTTTTTTTCATTATCTAGGACATAAGGAAAGGGTTGTTTGACTTTACTAACATAAAGAGACTTTTTATATGCTGTGAAGCGATTCTATGTCCCTTTTCTAACTCTAACAAGGAAAGTAAATGACGCGTTTGGGCAAGCACATATATGCTAAACAGGAGTCTCAGAACATGGGAGAATGTTTATTATTTTTCAGACTAGTTCATGCATATATGTATATCAGGAGATATGCAGTGTAATGGGTCGCTGGATCACAGCCAACCCAAATGTTCAACTTCCTTCTATGGGGAAGGTCTCTAAATGGATCCACAGGGAAGCTTGGATGTACTACACACACACACACACACACACACACACACACACACACACACACACACACACACACACACAAGTTGAAAAAGCCGTATTACAAGTCGAGAGATCGGGCCCACAAGTGTGTACATATATATTCATTATTCAATCATTGATAATTACCCCAGGGCCAGTTTCTGTGAAAGTGTTTTTGTTATCCAGGACCTTTACAAATGTCCTTGCAGCCCAACCCTGCGCTACTTTCAGTAGCAGGAAAATGTAGTCTCCTTTGGAGTGAGGCGTTACCACAAACAGGTAGAGAGAGAGAGAGAGAGAGAGAGAGAGAGAGAGAGAGAGAGAGAGAGAGAGAGAGACTGTGCCTCGCTTCAGCCTAATGAGCCCTGGCATTATCCTGGGGTGTGATGGCATGGCCTTTTCCCTGACCTTTAACATTTAGGTCAAGAGGTCAGGTCATATACACACCTGCCACGTCAGGATGTCATATACGCACCTGCCACGTCAAGATGTTATATCATCGGTACCGTCCACATACACACTAAACATAATCAATATCTATTTTCATACTAGTAACAAACCAGATAACATATAATAAAGTATCATATATGATATCTTGTATTATATTGTATCATATATGATATATTGTATCATGATATATTATTCTGTAGATTTGGTGAAAACAAAGGAATTGCAGTTGTGAATTATAAACTCTACGGAAAACATCACCCATTGATAATGTCCTCTCATATTTTTGTCTCCATCATCTGTTGTAAGCCTTGGGATGAAAGCGCTCACAATGACGTGAATGTATATGACAATAAGCCTCGTACGGTAAACTCGAGTATAATGGAAGGTCCAGAAACCATTGTTCACACCAATGTTGCCCACACACCGCACTGTTCACACACACACACACACACACACACACACACACACACGCCTGTTTGCGATGAAGCCTTGAACACTAAGCTTGATGAGCTGTTGTGTAAGATCGAGTGTATTCAGTTTTAAAAATCTCGTGAAATGTGAACAATATTTGCATCAGAATGTAACGTGAATTTCATGCTTTTCTTCGACAAGTTGAACAAAAGGTATATAAGCTTAAGATCATAGTCTCTTGTGTCATTTAACATCAACTTTGTCATATTTCGTCACGTTTAGATTCATCTAAACGTCGCTGTATTGGAAGTAGTGAGTACTCACTCAGCTGGATGATTCACTCTGGCTTTGCACCGTCAAGAGTTACATCAGGTTATTGGTTGAGTAAGTCTACATACACTCGATCACTCACATAGCGAAACGTCCAAGGATGAATTCCATTCTGATTTCGTGACAGTTGACTTAAAACTGTCGAGACGACAATTTGTTTTCCTGAGATGATAATGACAGACACTTGAGTTCACTTATGTATTCCCATGTGTGAGGATGCCTAGCCTTTCATGCGATTATTTGACTTCGATTACTTAGCTTTCCTCAGCACAAAAGCTCCTCCTTTTAACGATGATGACTTGAACCTCCAAATATCGTGAAGTTTCTTGAAGAACACAACGCCAACATGGAACTATTTTTCTATCGTGCTGTTGTGCTTGAGTCTTCAGGTGTTCTTGGTTAACAGGGAGGGAGTTATACATCTTGTGCCCCCCCCCACACACACACAATTTCTTGAACATTCTCTGTCATACAACTTCTTATAATTCTGTATGCTGTCTGCATTTACCATGTCTTCCATCATTTCATCCCGTTCATCCGCCATTCTTATACTATAAAAGTACTTCTTCACATCTTATATTAACAGAAATAATTTCCCGTTATGTCTTCTGGCTGATCTATCCTTGCATCTTTTGAAGACCTGTTCACTGTTTATTTCATCCGTTTCAAAAACTTGGAGATTTTGATCAGGTCACTCTTGTCTCTTTCATGGTGGCCTTTAGCCTCTTTAACTCAACTCCCGTAATATCTGGTACCACCTTTCTTGCCCTCCTGTTTATGAATGTTGCTGGATGTGAGGGCTGTCTACAACTAAATGTCACTAACCCGGAATCCACACCACGCTCGAGACATGTGAGGTGCAACATGAAGCTCACATGGTCCTGCTTCGCTGGCCTGGAGGAGCTGGCTGGTTCGGTGGCAAGTTCTCAGAAGTTTGGAATTTTGCTCTGTAGCCAAGAAATAATTCGACCTAATTTGCCTAATCTACAAAATATGGAAGATCTATAAATTTCACAGAACCACCGTAGTATCGTGTGGTAACCAACTGATGGTTATGTTGGAAGTTGATATAAGCCGGTTCAGCATCCCTATCACATACAGCTGGAGGATTGTGACGATCTTGACATCAGGTTGAGACAATCAGACATCCTAGACAGATGCAACTGTTTACATTAAAAAAGAAAGGAAATATATGAAGAAATATGCTATTTATGGCGTGGTTCTATGGCTGAAAAAAAGTTGAAGAAGTCTGGTTGTTTTCCTATGAAAGTCTTCGTCCAGAGGCTTTGCATACATATAGCATATTGCATAAGCTCCTTGTTGAGAGTCTCATGTAATAAGGCTTATCTTTGATTGTACTCTCATTTTATCCACCACACCTTCAGTCTGCTTCAGTCTTTAGTAAGACTCCACTACTTAGTGTATATCCTCAGTCTGCTTCGGTCTGCACTCAGCGACCATCATCACTCAGCGACCTCCTTACGGTGGAGAGGGTTTCTCTCCTCCCTCCCTCCCTCCCGTCTTTCACTTCTTACCACCTTACCTCCCCTCCACCATCATCACTGCTATCACCGAGCGCCGCTATCACCGCTACTCCAAGCCCCCGTCATTACCACCACCACCACCGACACCATCACCATGATCAATGCAGATATCCTGATCGCCACCACCACAAACTAACACGGTACTGCCCTGCGGGACGAGGCCTAGTTTTCCAAATCCATAACTTTCTCTCCCTCAGCCTTGAGGTTGCTCCGTCTCCAGGTTAGACGGTTCCGCTGATGTTCGTCGCCACACTGTGCTGTAGGAGGGTGAGGTGCTGGTCACACGTCCTTGACCTAACGGTACAAGACGGTGTCTGTCAGGACGACTTGTTGCCAGTCTGTCATGTGATGATGACTCAACCAACACAAGAAAAGGCAAACGTTATTTGTCATGTGTCATGTCTGTGTCTGAGGGACACTGCTGACGGCCATCAGGCTAGGCTGCAGAAGGACATTAGCTTTTTTCATTTCCACTTGATCTTGGCGAAAGTGCAGTTTGAGGACGAGGGTGTCATTAACTTCCGTAACTTGACGATAATGTTATAAAACGAGAGAATCTAATCTCAGTGGAATAAGTTCTGAAATGCTCTTTGAGACTTAGATTTCCTTTCCTTACGTGGGTTAGATAGGTTAGATTCAGTTTTATCTGAATAGGTCACTTTTTTTTACCTTATTTTCTCTCGCCTCTCCTAACCCAGGTAAGAGAGAACACTCCAGATCTAAACGGCATATCACATAGATTGACTTTTAGAGGTTCAGTCTCAGCGTATAAGATTATCATCTGTGTACGTTGGTTAATAGACGCGCATCCTTAAGTGTCTTTCCTTGATTTTCTATTTTCACTTTTAATTTAGCTTAATTCTTAGATATCTAATCTTTATGTCACTCGAAATTTCATAACTTTACATATTCTTTAATTCATCGTTCGTCATTACTGTTCGTTTTGTCTTTCCTCACCGTTTCTTTCCTCCTTAATGACCATTAGATCACAAGGTCATTATTGATTGCTTTCTTGGTTCTCGCTTGGGTCACGAAATATTCTGTCATCTTCTCTTCCTCGTCTCCATTTGTAACTGTCAATATTTCCGGTTATCTCTTTCTTCATTAGTTTACCTCTATTTGGTTTCACGTTTTCTTTTCGTTCATTATGTGATATTTCTTGTAGCACTGTTTTAAACCTCTTTCCTCTTGTGTTATTTACTGGTGTATATTCTTGCATTTCTTGTTCTTTTTTCCCCCTCTATTTTCTCTTCATCCATCTTATTCTTTATCCTTCATTCCTCTAGCGTTCCTTTGTTTTTCTTTATCTTAACTTATTTACTAACATTCCTTTCATTTTTAGATTTTCATTTTATCTTCAATAACTAATTTGTTATTTTCTATTATATCTGTATTCTGATGGTCTTATTCTTTATCATTTAATTTATTCTTTTACGTCTAATTATTATTTTCCATTGGATGTCTGTATACAGTTCAGAAAATTATCTCACTCGCTTATCTATTGAACAAATAATAGATTGGTTATCACAGTATGTCGTGGATTAGATTATAAATAGATAGTTGATAATAAGGTTTAACTGATTAGTTTATTTTTTTTTTGTTATATTACTTTCTACGTCGTGTTAGTGAAACGTAATCTTCCGACCTGACTGATGTGATGTCCAGGAATCATTCCCTTGTTATGGCATATAATTCAACGTTCATGAACTTCATTGGATGCGACGGTACGACTAGACGGGTGTGATTACGTGACCTGTTTCTTCGAGACCAGACCTTAATGATAGCGGAGGGTCGAACCGTCGTGCTCAAGGGTCGTCCGTGCACTGCCGTCCTCAAAAGCAAAGTTAAAGTAGAAAATGAGGTGACTAACTCTTCTTCGGTGCACCAGACGGCGCCAATCCTTCCCTCCTGACGCTCGCAGTTAAACACCAGTTAGTGAGGAGTCGAAACAGGAACACAGGCCGTCGTCTTAATGACGGGTTTGCCATGTTCTGGTCCCGCTGAATTACCAGACGAACTAACGTATGGTAGTATCGACCCACGTCTCCGTCTCTATAAGGGTCAAGGTCCTGCTGCAGGCTCCCGGCTCGCTGACCGCAGGGGCTCTCGGCGTCATGAGAGAGCCAGGCAAGGGTGGCGAAATCTATTTCTTTATGATGTATTTTTGCCGTTTCGCTACACTGAGCGGCACAACTAGAGGCTGAACGTGTGCAAATGAAGCCTTCTTTTGCCTGCTCTTTATGCTGCCTTTCGCGAAGGCGAGGAGGGAGACTAGACATCAGAAAATGATAAAAGACATAAGAATACTGATATTCATAGCGCGAAATCTGGCCTTTAGAGGTTAGTATGTTTTAAATCATGCATTACAAACAGGTCAACATGATTTTAGGGGAATGAATCCATAATGATCGTTGTGTATCATCGTGCATAACTTGAGGTTTGACCCAAGGAGACGTCTTAATGAGCCTAACGCTAGACAGATTGCCAACCTAACTGTACCGTCCATCAGACATGCGGTATCGTAACACCAACAAGCTAAATTAGACCAAGGAAAAGATAGTTAACCTAATTATGGGATGACCAATGATTCTGTCACAGTTTGTGACTAAAAGATTCATAATCGACAAATCTTTTGATTCGTTGTCTCAATACTCGATATATATTCACTGAGACTATTTTTCACGTTCCATTGACCCTTGATTAGGTACGGCGATGTGATCCTTGAGTCTTTGACTTGACCATTATGGGTCAGGTCAGAGTTCAAGTCATCATGCTCTAGGGTCGTCCCCTCTTGCTCAAGGGGTTATTGATAAAATATGTACCAGACGATTTCACAGTGTACCTCTAGCAGCTCATTGGCTAAGAAAGTTGAGGTAGTTATCTTGAAATGATTACTTCAGAATAGGATTACGTAATGTGAGTGTAGTTAATCTTTAGCAACTTACCACTGTGCTTTCCGTCATGTAGCGGGTTCATCATTGAGAAGATTTTCCCCTGAAAGTTATAATTATCCTCGAAGTGCGAAGACCTCCGTCAGGAGGGTCTTGAGCCCTTGATGTGTCAAGTACTCCTTGAGAGTCATCTGATCGCCCTGCAAACCTCTTGTGTTTAGACATCACTTATATAAATGACTCGCAGAGGAAAATGAGAACACGATGCGCTTATTCACGCTTATTATTTCATGCTTATTCACCTTTATTGACTGAGTCAAGTGCTACAACTTTGGGTACAAGTCACTTCCCCAGCGCGGTACAACCTCGAGCGAGAATAACACGTTCATGGAGACCGGCTGCTCATGATGCTCTTGCTGGACAACCTTGACATCCTTTGTACTGTCTTGGCCTTTGTACAAAGAAGCTCGGCCTCCACGGCCGACGGTTATCGCATCTTCGATCTGACGACGAGCTGGAAATTACACCGTCATAGAACTAGACTGAAGGACAGACCAGCAGAGTGCGAGATGCCTCCCCCTAGCCGGAGGGGTTAGAGTTGGCCATTTTACAACAGAAACTCATAAATGATTCTCCGTTAACTGAATCATGAATGCTAGAATCACAGGCAACATCGATGTCTTCTCTTTCCTTCAGCTCTGTCCTCAACATCAGTCATATTGATCATGAATGGATTTCCAAAACGTCTTAAGTCAAGCTCAGACAAGATCGGGATCATAGATTCGTCCTGTGTATGTGATGCAGATGTCACGCTATGAAGAGCTGCCAACAGTTCATAAGAGTGACTAACGTTCGCTCTGTCGACGAGCGTTTTTCATACATACCAAATTTCTCTTCTCCAACTTTCGCTTCCCACATCTCAAGTCTCATTTAGAATGTGTTCGCTTTGTGAACTGAATAGGGAGCAATGGCATATCGTCCCTGCAATAACCTATCGAGGTTACTGAGGGGTTGATTAGGATGGGGGGAGGTCTTTGCGTCCCCATGGAAAATGCATGGTTCATCCTTGGGTGGGTTGTTGGGGGGGAAGTAGAGGAGGAGGCGGAGGAGGAGTACGCGTACCACAGCTTGAAAGAACCTCGGGCGAGACGGATGTCCATTGTGGATGAAGTGAATAAAAACTTTTCATTCGGTACTTTGTTCACAACTCTGGTACAACGAGGTGAGTAGATCTTTTTCATCTTTCTCGAAATCTCACAAGGACTGAGACCCGTACTCAGGTATCAGATTACACCGTCAAGTCTACTGCATCTTCCCCTGTCCTGTGACGCAGACTTGAGTCTTCTAACATATCAGAGATTCGTTCCCATTTATTCGTTCCTCTGATATCGAACCTAGAAGTTAGGTGATGATCATATCGAGAAGCAGCGCACAAGAGAAAGCGATGACGCTGGGTAAAGCTAAACTAGATAAGGTCGGAGGTCGAGACGAGAACGCTGGAGAATCGTTCGACGCTGAGCTGCTTAGAAAGTGTAGTTAAGATGTGAGGAACTCTCTACTGGAGACAAAAACATCTTTCATCATTCATACACATCTACAACAAAACATCCACCGCTCACTATCGTCCATGAGACGAACTGTAATGTACAAATTATACTTGAATTACTGACCACAGGCGATGGGGATAATGACTGATGTAAATAGAGTTCATATTCTTCTTAGATATATTCAGCACAAGGTTAAGGAAGCTGATTTTCATGTAGGTATACAGTTGCGAAAACATGATTGTTAGGGATGGTCTGTTTATTCATTTGTTCGAAACGTGATTATACTATTTTATAGATTTTCCTCACCTATGTGCCTCGAGTGTGCAGTGAAATGGGTTATATAATAATTTTTTTCATCATGGTTATATTCTAGTGTTATGATAAATACAATGTTTGTTCATTACATTCTTGCTGCTAAGTCTCCAATTTCCGAGAACAGTCTGAGATATACCTTAGGATTCGTAGTGCTTATATGTTGATCCAAGTTTCTTCTGGTGTGAGTAAAGTAACTCCTCATCGTATGTTGTCAGGTTCAGTGGCAATCGACTGACTGACGTTCCTCCAGTCAGATGTGATACACATATCATATACACACCAAACGTACAGTCACATATTCGCACTATTTTATGGATATGTGGACCCCTAAATCAAAGTGACTTTATTGGTTAGAATTACAGTTTTGGTTTATGTCTTCAGCCCTAGAGTTCGACGGTGAGACTCTTAAGTACGAGAGAGCGACCTCTAAGCTGGTCACTCGGGGGTCAGGTCAAAGATCAGGCCATTAGGACGCAAGGGTCGTGCCGTCGTACTCGCGAGATGCACTGTCGAAGTAATGGTCGTGTTTATGGCGGTTCAGCGACGTGAAGATTATCATTTGTTGCTCTTTTGTTGTGATCGACTCGCATCTTTGCGGAATCAAACACTACTAAACTTGCCGAGTATGAGAAAGAAGAAATTGAGTTCGCAGAGGTGGCAGTTGATATTAGAATAAACACGTTTGAATAAACACGTTTCTCTCTGATATAGAGGAATGATACGCGGGACGACACGAATTTTCTATCATCTGCTTGTCAGGTATAAAGCATTAAGCCTGCAAGAAAGGTGATGGTAGACGACCTCTATTAGTAGTGTGGCAAAGGATTGGATTCAAATGCATCTATTACAGATGTGTTATTCAGATAATGATATCAATTACATGATCTTGCAATATAGAACCCAACATAATTCATGAATTGTGAGGTACAAAGACGAAGTCTTAATAACAGGAGGTACTTACCTGTAATACCTCTTATGTAAGAGGTTCGTGTGGTATTTATGGGATCAGACCTTCGTCAGATATTTAAGGGGATCAAGTACCACAGAATGCCACAGTTTCCTTCTCAGCTCAGCGATGAACGACATCAGTAACGATCACAATCTTTACACTCGTGAAGATTAGGCCTTTGATCACGGGCGTACAGACCTTGAGCACGACCATACAACCCCTGAACACCAAGGTAAGACCCTTGGTCACTACGGTACGAGCTTTGGATATAACGCCCTAAACCTCAGCTCAAAAGGCCATGCCGTCATACCCAAGGGTCTTAGGGTCGTGCTCAAAGGTTGCGCCGTCGTGCTCGAAGATTGTATCCTCGCTTTCAAGGGTCGCATCACAGTGCTCACGGATGGTACCGTCACTTCGTGTTCAGGGGTTGTCCCACTGTGCTGAAGGATTGTACCATCGTGTTCGTGAGCCGTACCGTCTTGCTCAAGGACTGTACAGTTGTTCTAAAGGTGCGGATCTGTATTGTTCAAGGGGTTAAAACTAAGGGTGCACCTCTCCCAATGACCAAACCTGCTGTATACAACACTTGAGCAAACAGATGTTACAGGATTTTACTTGACTCGAGAAAATACCGCTGCCATACCATAACGTAACATTTGAAGCACCAGGATAAACCTATGTCCTTTTGAATCAGTTGAGATTAGATCATCTTAACGAAGTCTGCATCCCATTCCTTATAGTATACATTATTAGAAATTTACTAGATCAACCAGCTTCATTAACAATGAGTTGATTAGATGTTTTTGTACTGAATGACTGTTATATGAGGAAACAGTTACTGTGTGCATCGTTGACCACTAATTAACAAACTACCATTAAAACTATATATAAACAATACACATAAAATACGTGGAACAAAAGTTACTCTTTTAAGATAGAATACATTAGATCAAGGACGGAGAGCGCGAATTAGTTCTCCGGGTCAAAACCAGAAAGTTACGTACCAGTGGTGATTTTTTTTTTTTTGAGTCGAATTACATTTTTTACGATAGCTGGAGTGGGAGTTTTAAGGTCGATACTAGTGTTACGTTACCTGGGGTGGGTTGTTGAACAAAACCACTCTCTTGCGTTACTTGGAGTGGTCTTGAGTCAAAACCACTATATTACGTTACATGGTATACGTTCGTGGGTCAAAATCACTTAATGTTATCTACTGGGGGCTGAGTTCTTGGGTTCGAAACCATTGTTTCATGTTACTTGTTCGCCAACTATACAAGAAAAGCGAGACTACTTCATCTTTGAGAAATATTTAAATGTCACAACAGATATCTGTGTTATAAAAGCTACATGTGACACAAATCTGATACTCTTTATATATATACGTTATGGTATCTGTATTTTTTTTGGCAGGCAAATGACTTTGTAGATAAAACAGCAAATAGGCGTTTATATCGGCTTTACTAAGTTCTATAGTGAGCTAGTCAATAGGCCAGAACCCCATCTGGAACACCTCAAAGATAACTTTCAAAGAGCAGTGCACTCCAGTTATGAGTTGTGAAATAGAATATTTTTCCTCTTCTCATAACACCTGAAAGCATTATAGTTTAGTGTCATTAATCAAACTGATTGAATGACAGAGTTTCTCGACGCCATAAAGTTTTGATAGATTGAAATGATATTTCTTCCTGTTGTCGCACAGCCGAGTGGTCGAACATGTGTATAGAAAATAGACGTTTGAAAACAGGATCTAAATAGTGACTTACTGTACCTGGGACATTATCAGTAGCGTAGATCAGCAGTCGCTGCTTACATTAAAATATCTGTTTATGAGATTAACAAAAGACACGAGTCTCATTTTCAGTGTCCCAAGATGTTACACATTTCGTTAGTTTAGCGTCAGTACGATAAAGATCATTATAACCCAGCATGTTTACCCAGGCAAGACAAAGATGAGTAGGTATAGACTGACAACTCGTAGATGAAGCTGTAAACCAGTTTTAACATTCACACTTCTGGGCTCAGAGTGTCAAAGTTGAACCGTCTTTCTTGACAATTAGAGTGTTGCCCCATGAGCAGCGAGAGTGTATGTGGTCTTAGATTATCTTTAACTCTTGCAGAAGGTGTTGAATATTTTCAGGTTGGTGGATATTGCTTGACGTTGCCGATCTTAATGACCCTTGGCAGTTAATAGGCCTAAGACCCAAACAATGAAGCAACAAGCCTTACAATGTTGCCATTTCACACTGAGAAAAGTTTTTTTTTTCGAGTAAGTTGAGTAAGTTGTTGTGCAGTGCACTCTGCTCCACAGTTATTTTCTTATCATTATTAATAATCAGATCGAACGACCTGTAACAATATTATAATCTGATAACCTTTCTATGCTACGTCAAACGTACACATGAAGCTAATGTGTTAACGTTAAATATCATCTCTTGATACTTCTTGTAGATAGATGTTTATGACCTTAGAATATTTGCTACAGAAAATAACAGTACGTATGAATATTCCTTTACAGATGGATATTGATAAATATTATTTCCTACTGCTTAAACAATCTCCTGTTATTTCATGGCATACTCCCTACACAATATGCTATATATATATATATATATATATATATATATATATATATATATATATATATATATATATATATGTATATATGTGTGTGTGTGTGTGTGTGTGTGTGTGTGTGTGTGTGTAGTTCTCACTATTAACCCAGACCTGTAACGTCAAGAAGAATGTATGTGGTCATGGTAAGGACAGCAGTGTTACCACCAACATGGGAGCAGCACGAACGGATGAGTCTGATCATTGACACGGAATCCTCCTCCAACCCTTGATAACTGTAGCTTGAAAGTATTGACAGACGTGACCCAAATACTATCAAAATTATCATGACCAGAGAGTGTGTCCATGAGATCCAGGGGTGCATTTGGCACCCCCAACCATTTTACTTTTTTTTTCCATAGTGTTAACAAGAGTCTTACTACATTTTGCCAAAGAAAAAGAAAAGGAGATAAATTAATGTATCACTGGCTTATTAACTGCCATGGTCATTATGGACATCAACATCAAACTACATCTACCAACCGAAAAGTCTTTCCCACCATCGTCAGGTGTTGAGGATAATTTTAAGATCACATATTCTTTCACTGTGCATGTGGCTCTATATAGATCACGTCGTCAGTGTCTCATCCCAGAACACTTGACTGCAGTGTCGGTACTCGTATTGTATCTCTCAACATTACTAGTCTTCCTGTTCCTGTTGGCTCTGTCTGGATGACTTCGTATATTTACAGCGATATTCTAACTCGTCTCTTGTTGGACGAAACATCATATTGCCCCCTGGCTCAGCAGAGATTCGTGAAATGATCTATTTATTATTTTCTTGTAACAATGAAATTCGCTGCTAGGCTTCAAATTATTTGTAGTTCATATGTTAAACGTAAACTTTACTCAGAAAGAAAAAGAATATTTTCTATAGCTAGACCTTACCTAAACAAGTTCAAGTTAGATCTGACCATAGTCATTTAAATATGGTTGTTTCCTGAAGTGTAGTTAGATGTAGTGGGAAGCAAAACTCGTTGTTCAACAACGATTGAAGTAGAAAGTCAAACGTAATATAATCAAAACTGCGTTGTATTATTTAGGATGAGCACATTCTCCTTTGGTAAGGAATTATCAAGTATTCTAAACATTCCATTTGTACTAGAGTATATATATATATATAAATATATATATATGCTAGTTTTTATTTTGAAAATGTTCCCTGGTGCCTTTCATATCTTCACTATTGTAAAAATTCGGATAGTGCAGTGATAAGGTCTAATACTTCATTAGTAAAGTCTTCTCCTAAGTGCACATACACATTTCTGCCACGCGCTATGAATAACTGTTCATAAAAGCGGGTGTTACCAGACTCCGCCTGCTCGAGGTTACACCACACGTGAAAAGTCACCTTTGGTGAGGCTGTAGCATCGAGAGTACAGTCTCGTCAAAGAACAACTCACCAAAGGAAGTCTACAATTCCCTGCTACTGGAAGTAGCGCAGCCTTGTGCTTTAGGAGCCTTTAGAAAGGTCTTGGGTGATACCAGAACATTTTCTTGAAGATTGGTCCTGGTGTAGGTATAAATAAACATAAGCAGGGTTTGTCTGCCAACCGCAGAAGGTCGTTTAACTCGTCTGTGGTGAATGTATATCGTGATTTGTTTACTCATGTCTATGAATAAGTCTCCATGGCCTGTGGAGGAATCACAACCAACAACCATAGATGAAGCAACCAAAGGTAATCGCGCGAAC
Source organism: Panulirus ornatus (assembly GCF_036320965.1). Taxonomy (NCBI): domain Eukaryota; kingdom Metazoa; phylum Arthropoda; class Malacostraca; order Decapoda; family Palinuridae; genus Panulirus; species Panulirus ornatus. The sequence continues at coordinate 49,373,043 of NC_092227.1, forward strand.
GGAAGAAAGATAATTCTTGTGTTCTAATTTACTGTTACTTTTCGACCATGATTATATGAAAACAATATAATGAACTCTCACTTGTCCCAGAATTCCTCCAAAAATACCGGTAATAAGCCAGTTTTGAAACCAGCTGCCGGATGACGTAAGAGACGAGTGATGAACACACACACATGAGCGCGCGAGCCAAGCCATTAAACGCTGCTCTTGTCGTCTGGAGGACAGACTGGCGTGCTTGGGTTCGCCTTTGTCAAGAGGGATCATAGCAGTTTTATTCTTTGTCCTTCGGTTGATAAGTGAAAGCTAGGCCTCTGGATACGTACGTGTACCCCCGCTGAGGATGCTTCTGGTGGCGTGTGTCTCCTTCATCCAGCATGGAATATGATACTGAGTGAGAGTGAGGGTGTGGAGGAGGGAGAGACATGCTGCATTCTCTCGTGCATGTTGGCGATGCCAGTTCCTTCTTTTTCCCGTTTTTCTTTTCCTGCCACGCCTAGCTCAGTAATCATTGATCTCTCTCTCTCTCTCTCTCTCTCTCTCTCTCTCTCTCTCTCTCTCTCTCTCTCTCTCTCTCTCTCTCTCTCTCTCTCTCAAACTATATGGCACCTATTATGTTAGCTTGGCACAGGGCGATCATGATGAACTCCTAGCTTCTTGGCAGATGTGATACTAGCATAGCAATTCATCACATAGGTGCCTAATTCCTAGGAAGATGTATTGCATGTATAGTAACTCTATGAATACCAAGTATCGTAGCAAATACGTTTAGGTAAAAATATAGATTACACGGGCGTCTGGCATCTTGGTAGGTGAGTTTCCTTAGCATTTCCAGTCCTGAGAAAGACGTATGTTGAGGAAGCCTCCAGAATATGTAGGGTAAGGGAGGCGAGGATCATTCTGGACGTATGTCCTGGTTAGTTCTGGCAGAACATCTTATTTTTCAGCTGAATTATTTATGGATGTTAGATACACTTTAATGAATGGAAATAACCATATGAAATTTCATATTTGTTCAGGTTTGCATATTTTCCCAGTCTGTAATACGATGGTACCAAGCGCAAGCGTGATATATCAGTTTTGTTGAGTTTAGCAGTGAGCCCAGCTGTTCGTCCTCTGTGTGGCTGATCGATAAATTGGATACCTTCTTTGCCGTAGGATATATATATATATATATATATATATATATATATATATATATATATATATATATATATATATATATATATATATATATCTTTCTTTCATACTATTCGCCATTTCCCGTGTCAGCGAGGTAGCGTTAAGAACAGAGGACTGGGCCTCTGAGGAAACATCCTCATCCAGCCCCCTTCTCTATTCCTTCCTTTGGAAAAAAAAAAAAAAAAAGAGAGGGGAGGATTTCCAGCACCCCGCTCCCTTCCCTTTTAGTCGCTTTCTACGACACGCAGGGAATACGTGGGAAGTATTCTTTCTCCCCTATCCCCAGGGATGTATATATATGTATATATATATATATATATATATATATATATATATATATATATATATATATATATATATATATATATATAAATATATATATATATATATATATATATATATATATATATATATATATATATAAATATATATATATATATATATATATATATATATATATATATATATATATATATATATATATATATATCGTTGTTTAGGGCATTTAGTTACCCTTACCATGTCAGAAAACGATTTAAAACAAAATATAGCTCGAGTGAGATCTTTCAAAACGCCCAACACATGATAAGAGAGACTATGCACCTCATACATCCCTGAAGAGCCGAGAGCCAAGACCACAGCCTCTCTTGCATAATCGTAAGCAAGGAAACCAACTGGTCTCGTCCAGCTCCAGACTTTTAAGTTGGAGTCAGTAGTTATGTGATGATGGCCAGTTTGATTTATAGGCAAATTCATATTTCCTCATCTACTAATATTTGTTTTGGGAAGATTTGTATCAGATGTAGTTACATCTCTCGTTTCTGTACTGTTTTAGAAGTGGATGTTTGCCAGCTTGTGTGTACCTGGTCTGATATAACGCTACTAGATTCATTTGGAACAGGTGAGAAGAACAACACCAAAATGATAGTCCTTATGTAGCATTGACATGGAAACAGACCGAGCATGTAAGCGTATAGCCCCCTTGATAGATAAGACTGGTCACATGATCAACAAGTAGTTTGGTAGAGAGGTTACCAAGAGGAAGACTGATCACCAGCGTATCTCGCCTCATGGTTTGATGAGTTCTTTGGTACGGCCTAATCTCATGAAGGTCTGTTATCTAAACAGACACTTATGAAGGTCTGTTGTCTGTGCAAAGTTATATGAAGGTCTGTTATCTATGCCAAGTTATATGAAGGTCTGTTATCTATGCAGACACTTATGAAGGTCTGTTGTCTGTGCAAAGTTATATGAAGGTCTGTTATCTATGCCAAGTTATATGAAGGTCTGTTATCTATGCAGACACTTATGAAGGTCTGTTGTCTATGCAAAGTTATATGAAGGTCTGTTATCTATGCCAAGTTATATGAAGGTCTGTTATCTATGCAGACACTTATGAAGGTCTGTTGTCTATGCAAAGTTATATGAAGGTCTTTTATCTATGCAGACACTTATGAAGGTCTGTTATCTATGCAAAGTTATGTGAAGGTCTGTTGTCTATGCAAAGTTATATGAAGGTCTGTTATCTATGCCAAGTTATATGAAGGTCTGTTATCTATGCAGACACTTATGAAGGTCTGTTGTCTATGCAAAGTTATATGAAGGTCTGTTATCTATGCCAAGTTATATGAAGGTCTGTTATCTATGCAGACACTTATGAAGGTCTGTTATCTATGCAAAGTTATGTGAAGGTCTGTTGTCTATGCAAAGTTATATGAAGGTCTGTTATCTATGCCAAGTTATATGAAGGTCTGTTATCTATGCAGACACTTATGAAGGTCTGTTGTCTATGCAAAGTTATATGAAGGTCTGTTATCTATGCCAAGTTATATGAAGGTCTGTTATCTATGCAGACACTTATGAAGGTCTGTTATCTATGCAAAGTTATGTGAAGGTCTGTTGTCTATGCAAAGTTATATGAAGGTCTGTTATCTATGCCAAGTTATATGAAGGTCTGTTATCTATGCAGACACTTATGAAGGTCTGTTGTCTATGCAAAGTTATATGAAGGTCTGTTATCTATGCCAAGTTATATGAAGGTCCGATATCTATGCAGACACTTATGAAGGTCTGTTATCTATGCAAAGTTATATAAAGGTCTGTTATCTATGCCAAGTTATATGAAGGTCCGATATGTATGCAGAGTTATATGAAGGTCTGTTATCTAGGCAGACACTTATGAAGGTCTGTTGTCTATGCAAAGTTATATGAAGGTCTGTTATCTATGCCAAGTTATATGAAGGTCCGATATCTATGCAGACACTTATGAAGGTCTGTTATCTATGCAAAGTTATATAAAGGTCTGTTATCTATGCCAAGTTATATGAAGGTCCGATATGTATGCAGAGTTATATGAAGGTCTGTTATCTAGGCAGACACGTTTCTTAACTAGAGATTCAATGTACGAACGCCTTATTAAGCCATGGTCCAGCGGCTTTATCCTTGCATAAATCACGAAGGTAAAGATCTAGGTGTTTCTCGCTGATGGTGGATGATCATCTTATTGTGTTCGTCTGAAGGCATCTTACTCTCTGGTGACTTTCTTCAAGACACGTAGAGCAAAATGTAGTTCAAAATGAGGATGAACATTTCTGAGGCACCGTGGGAATATTATGGTCGCTTCGTGTTGAAGAATAATTTTTATTGTGCAAAATTTTCAAGGATTCAGAACGAGATGCCCTGCGGTTCCCCACCATCCAACACACACACACACACACACACACACACACACTACCACCACCATCGTTGCGCCGTGCCTCGAGGTGCCGTCTTCGGCGGCTCATTCACCCCTCCTTCACCGACTCCTCCAGGTTTGTGATTACTGCCTCGGGGTAGTTGTCTGATCTAGGTACGGTCCTCACCACCTTTCACAGGGGGATGACCACAGAAGACAAGTAAATAGTAAATTTCTTCACTGTTAGGAATTAGACCACATACCGATCCCATGTTGCAATTGTGCCGAACTAGGATTTAACATTCTCTGATGTAGACGAACTGGCAAAAGATGGCATTTGAAAAAAGTTTTCGTTCCTTGATGATGATTCGCTTCCGCTTAGAAGTACAAAATATGTTCCCCAGATGCAGTACTCCCTTGATTTACTGGCTGCACACAGCTGATACGTCCATCAGCTTTGTGTAGGTACCCACTCAGCCGTGAAGGGTAGAAGAAGAGACCAGTGAAGCCAAGCTTGTGGCGGGTTCACAGACCTGTTGTTGCTGACTTCACACCCACACAGATGCGATCCTCACGTTAGCTGAACCCTTGAGCGCAACGGTATACGACCTTATGAACTCAAGGGTACAGCCCTTGGGTATGATGGCGTGACCTTTAACTTGACCCTCAAGGGTTAGGTCAAATACCGGGCCATCATACTAGGAGCCACATTGTTGCACTTAAGTGGTTATCAATATGGATTTGCGTCCTTCAAAGTATCTCAGAAATATTGAACCAAATGAGTGTTGTTCACGAACCTTGTGTTCCAATTTTGAAACAAGACACATTCTTCATTGTTGCCATGATAAGGCTAGATCGAATCCCTCTCATGCCTTCATTCCTTGAAGTCACTCCTGTGGATATCAACATTCGGTACCTTACATCCAACACGTAATAATGTGCATGTGTAGATGAGGATAGTATGTTGATTGCTGAAAAAGGGGAAACATGTAACTTTATTGATGCAGGCAGCAGAAACGATTGAGCGCAAAGGAAACTCAATTGTCATATCTGAAAGCCACCGGCTGTGTAGGATGTTCTGTTCCCTTTCCCTAGTCAGAGTGTCACCGTAGATTCATGGTAGCACTCTGGCACTCACAGGAATCCAAACAGCTTCAGACTATTTGGTCTTTTGAGGACTTTTTTAATGTATTCAAAAGCTTTTTATTACCACTGATCGCAACTCTGCTGAAGAACAGGCATTAGCAACTGATTAGACAGAAATACCTTTAAAAGCGTTTGCAAAGGCCGCAATGCTAGAATTAGATTTTACAGTCATATGTCTTGTATTGCTCAAAGAGGTATGGACAAAGTTATAAGTTATCGTTTCAAGGATGAAGATGCAGTCTCTCTTGCTCCACTAGGCTCCTATACTCTTTTCTTCATCTTGTTTTGAGGCATTCTTGTGTATGCCTCACGATCTGCTGTACCTGGGCCACAGGGACTTCAGTCATGACCTTGTTCTGTTCGTATATTGCCAGAGAAAAAGGCATGAAGCATTTTTCACTTATTCTTTATCAAGTACTGGCGATTACCGTCCCAGCAAGTTCCCCAGGAGACATGTGTGTTGAAGGCCTCTTCACCTGGCAAGAAGACAAAGGACCCTTACGAAATCAGTGGGGAGAACTGGAGAAAACCAGTAATGATTAAAAGTAAAAAGAAAAGTAGCGACAAAAGGAAATGTTGCAATGGCTGGCTGAGCATCTTTTGCTATAGCGACCATGATGTGTACAAGTACTAAGGTAAGAGAGTTCCCAGTGCCATATGCTACTTTCTATTCCCCGTTCAGGATGACGAGAACATCCTCCCCTCTCTACCTTCCTCTGAGGACGGGCGAGGCCATCCCACAGCTCCCGATCCTCTGGGCCTCCTCCTCCTCCTCCTCCTCCTCCTCCTCCTCCTCCTGCCTCTGACGATGGTTCCTGAGAGCTCATTGCCCTGTGCCTAAGAAGTACCGGCTGGTTGGATGGGTTGGTTGCATGGGAATTTAAGGCTAACAGCTGCCAGGGTCGTTGAAGCCCATTGATGGTGACCAGCCGAAAGATCTTTAACACTTTCTTCAGGTGTTGAGGATAATTCGAAGACCATTTAACTCTCACCGTGCACGTAGTCCAGGACTGGGACGTCTTAACTCGTTGCTTAACAAGCACCTGCAGTCTTTACGTGAAGAGAATCATACAAGTGAGGTTCCACGGGTCGGTGTTAGGTACTGTGTGTTCTAGATCTACAAGTAGATGTTCACACGTTCGACTGATTACAGCTTATTCAGTCTCTGTGTGTGGGTTGCATATTTTCATTGACGACTGAGTGGAGATGAAAGGTCACTGTTTTGGAGTCCAGGTTTACATTCATCCCCTTCAGCACCATGAAACGACCCTTGAACACGACCATACGACCTTTGATCACGATGTTAAGACCCTTGAACTTGGTAGTAAGATCCTTTAGCACGACGGTACAACCCTTGAGTACAACGGTTCATCTTGACACCGAACGTCTACATATATACGAGTATAAACGTGATCAGCTGGAGCTCGTCAGCCATATGTATGCGATGACAGCCCGAAGAGGATGCATGAAACTCTGGGATGAAGCATTACAGTGTCTCACTGTGGTATGCAGAGAGAGGCATCCTCCGTGTGTCCTGTGATGTCATAACACATGCTTGACTGGTCCTGCTAGGTCAAGTACACACAAATCTATGTTGTCTTCTCGAAGATTTGTGACCGTTTCAGCGGTCCTCCCTACAGCTGTACCGGTCCAGTTGGAAATGTATATTTCCGGAGAGACGTGTAACCTCAGTGTTAAGGATTGGGGCGAAAGTCACCCCATGTTATACTTAAGGGTCGTAACGTCGTGCTCCACGATCGTGTTGAGGTGTTCAAAGGTCGTTCCGTCGTGCTCCACGGTCGTAAGGCCGTGTTCAAGGGTCGTACCGTCGTGCTCCACGGTCGTACGGTCTGTTCAAGGGTCGTACCGTCGTGCTCCACGTTCGCACGGCCGTGTTCAAGGGTCGTACCGTCGTGCTCCACGATCGTGCTGAGGTGTTCAAGGGTCGTGCCGTCGTGCTCCACGGTCGTACGACCGTGTTCAAGGGTCGTACCGTCGTGCTCCACGGTCGTACGGTCGTGTTCAAGGGTCGTACCGCCGTGCTCCTAGGTCGCTACTTCATTCCCTTGGAGGTAAGGTGTTGTTCTTTTCATATGTCTCTCGTGTCTGCTGTACTTCGTGTTACTGTGTCCAAAACAGGAGAATCTGTCGGCAGAATGGGGGGAGGGGAGGGGGAGAGAGTGCTTGTGGACGAAAAACCTTGACCTACATATATAGTAATGTCTTCCTGAGGAAGATGGACATCTCTAACGTCAGCTTAGATCACCTATATTTAGTTCCAAGATCGAGCCAACATGCAACGTTTGTCTTCATACAACGTTTGTCTTCATACAACGTTTGTCTTCAAGTAGCGTTTTTCATGCAACATTTGTTTTCCATCAACGTTTGCCTTCATAAAGCGATTGTCGTAATGCAACATTTGAGTTTACTGTTCCATTTGACTGAGAGTAACTTATATTAGTTACTTCTTGAATATGTTTTCTGTATATCCTCGTGTCGGCTGGGCCATAATATTATTTTTCACACTTTGTTTAGTTGTCGTCAGTTTACGACACAACAAGACACTCAGCGTCATGAGTTTGAAACACAACCACCTTCCCTAATGACGTGAGCTTAAGACATACCACCTATCACTACTGTGAACTAAGGACACGACAAAGCTTTCTACTCCAGTGAATGAACTAAGATTTTCTGCATCAACCTATCATCTCAAAAATGCTATTGCTATATTTTGAACTCAAACTCCAAGGAGAATGGGATGATAGCAAAATTTCGATTTCTTGTTTACAGAAACAAGACACATCCTTACATTTAAGTATTTCCTCGTAGAGTTTACTTCGAAGTGAAAGGTTTAGTTTGGTTGCTCTTCTTTGCATTCCCTCTAGTTTCTCCTCATCTTTGATCAGGTTTGTTGACCGGGAATGATGATCGTACTCCCTATCGAGAGACCTTAGCTTTACATTGTAAACACAAGCACTGCCATTGCAGAAGAGCGGTAGGGAATTTACGTTTGTGTTGTAAGTATGGAGACTAGGTGGATGAGGGGCAATGGCCTTGAAGGTGGTCGCTGCTGGAGAAAATGAGATAATTTGACTTTAAATCTATTTTCGGGAGTTCAGATCTGTGAAAATACCAGGAGACTATGGCGTATCGAGTCCAGTGCATGATTGTGGAAAGTTAAACCTGGAAAATGTATGGAAATAATGTAATGGATATTCCAGTCAGATATATTTAAGATCAGAGATTCTTTTTATATTGTTTATTGTAGTAGTAGGTCAGGTAGTTGCCTGTTTTGTGTACTTAAGATTACGAGTGAAACAAGACTCCCTGCCACTCAAAAAGCAAAAAGGTATAAAGAAAATATCTAAGGTATAGATTAGAAATAAGATATATCAGTATCAAGTAAAATCATGGAAGACTTGGTGGATTTTACTAGAAACTGATGTAAATGTACAAACAACGCCTGGCAGCGGTGACGTGTGAAAACCTGGAGCCGGCCGGTCTGCTGGCGGAATCTGGGACAAGGAAAGTTGGCGCTCGGCAACGGTCATTATTTGAGTCATCTCCCCCGTGCTCACTTTCCTTACTTGTATTTCCTGTTGTTTGCGGCGCCACATTGATTGCTGAAACTTCTCAAGATTAAAAAAAAAAAAAATAGGATCGCATGGCTACAAAGGAAGTGGTGAAAGTAAACAAATCTAGCTCTATCCATACACTCAATAGATTTTGTTTTCAACTAAAACTTTCTAAGTATCATCTCTCTCTCTCTCTCTCTCTCTCTCTCTCTCTCTCTCTCTCTCTCTCTCTCTCTCTCTCTCTCTCTCTCTCTCATTATTTGACCCCCGGGCCCCTTTCCCAGGGTTCCTGCAGCTTTAATCACAGCGCATTTGCTACTATCAGTGGCAGGGTAATGGTGGACTCCTTTACAGTGAAGAGTTCCTGGACGAAATTGTTCTCTTTACGTTCAGTGACGATGATAAACACACACACACACACACACACACACACACACACACACACACACACACACACATACACACAACCCGATTTCACGCACTGACGATGGTACAACCTAAACACACACACACACACACACACACACACACACACACACGTGTGAGTAATGAGGAATGATGTGGGGAGCAGCAGATGGAAGTGTGTCGTGTGATTATCGCATTTACAAGAAATCTTGAGAGACCCTCATGCAGGAGGACGTTTTCTGTCAGTAGTCAGAATGTAGGTCAAGAGGTTACTCATTACTTTTTCTTTCTTTCTTCTTCTCTCTCTCTCTCTCTCTCTCTCTCTCTCTCTCTCTCTCTCTCTCTCTCTCTCTCTCTCTCTCTCTCTCTCTCTCTCTCTAAGCTTCCTTAGAGTCACTTATCAAGTCTCAGCTTGGTATCATTTATCTGTCAGGTTCCAAAGCTAGAAGATGGAGTGATCAATGTTAATGGTATGTGAACTTGATCATCCCGGTTAGTTTAACTTTGGTCTTCTTGGCTGAGGGTTTGGTGAGGTTGGCTATAGAAGGAAAACGATCCAGCTTAAAAGTTACGATGTCTTAAATTTTACGTCTTGTTTAGGTTACTTAGGGTTAGGCTGGGTACGATTGTCAAAAAGAAAAATTATATATAATTATATAGTTCCGATATCGTAAGTTTGCCGAAATGTGAAATGAATCACAATAACATTTTTATTCTTATCTGACTCTCAAGATTAAGAGAACATGATATGAACATCTGAACATGACAGATTCATAGATTCTATAATTACCAGATGAATCATGTGATGATGACAGGTGAATCACTTGATGCGTAACGTCGAAGGTGAAGATTTAAATGACAGTGTTGATATTCGAAACGAAGCCACACACACACACACACACACACACACACACACACACACACATGCAAAATTACGTACGCTTACAGGAACGCACGCACACACACACTCAGGCAAACACATAAGAAACAAACTCATGCACACCCAATCACTTTGCACTGTGACACAAAGCGGACACAGTGTGTGTGTGTGTGTGTGTGTGAGCGGTACGTGTACACATGTACGAAAAGGTAACACCAGCGTTAACTGCTGTGTTCTGCCGCTAAACATCCCTCACGACGCACGAGATCATGTCCGACGCCACTCACTCAGCGTAACCTCATGCCGAGCTGGTGTCACTCTGGTTATAATGAACCCGCGTCTCGTTCTAAGCCTCAGTCGGTGGCCCGCGAGATATATTGGAGATGAAAATGAGGCGCTAGATTACACTTCTTGTGACACTTTATTTATGGATTTATCGACTTTATTTAGAGAATAAGTTACAATTATTGAGATTTCTAGAAGTATCGGTCACTAGGTTTCTTCTATAGTCTGGCGGGTGTCGTTAGAGCAACTTTCAATTTGGAATTATCGTAATTGTATCATTCTTTACAAAGTTCTCTCTCGTTGGTGATTTAGAAGAATTATGTGATTCATTTTTCTATTCTAAGACCATTATATCGTAAAACTAATTTTGAGATATATCAAAAAAAGAAGTCTTTTGCGCATGTGCGACCTCAACGACGCATGCGCACAGCCGCACACTCAAGAATTTGCACTATTTTGCCCGTGTCGGTGGCCAAGCTGTTCTTTCGGTATTTCAGATCTACTAGAAATTACTATTGATCGTGATCTGTGTTGCTAGATTCTGTCAACACATAATGTGAAGTAAACTGTGTTTATTTCCCACCAGTTCTGAACGTTATCATAAACGTACGCTACACATGACGTCGTTACGGTAGACTCAACATCGCAATTTCATCTCTGGACTTACCGACTCACCATACACAAGAAAAGTGGAAAGTGTCGTGATTCTTACATTTCTTTCGTCGGATGTTTGAAAAAATAAATTCTTGTTTCCAATATGTAACGACTCACACATGGTGGCTTGTCAGATTTTTCAAAATGGTTAAATAGAAAAAAAAGATATTCCCGCTGACTACAAAAATTATTGCAACAACCTCTTATAGAGTAGGTTGATTATAAAGTGGCATCATGATATCTGATTACTAAGTAATGATTCCGTTCATTGATTTGATAAATAGAGACAAATAATTTAGTATGGTTGCTTTAAAACCCCTGTGTGGTTGTTTGCCGAGTGGGGAAGCTAAGACCGAAACAAGATAATCTTAGTTGATTCAGCTGAAACTAAGCTGTCAGTTTCTCTGGAGGCAGAGTGACCCTTATTGATAAGCTACAAGTGTCAGAAAGTCCTTCTATGGTATACATAACATCTTGTAAAGACCACCTTCTTTCTTTTTCAACCGAGTTACATTCATTGGTCGTCATTGATAAATAATCAATTGATTTTGCGAATATCCCCCTTTTTTTTTTATTCATAACTGTTTCATTTTTCTTTGATGTATGAATTTACTATCAATTCTGTACAGTGCTGTAGGCAGAATCTTCTGAATGATTTAGGCTTTGAATATGAAACGAATTTATGATTGTGTATATATATATATATATATATATATATATATATATATATATATATATATATATATATATATATATACACTGCCAATATTGGTAATACATCTATTCTAGCACACATTTGGATGGATCACTTGCAATCACAATTAACACAATGAGTGAGGATGAAGTCCAGTTCATTGTATGAAAACAGAGCCTTGTGACTGAAGCCCTTAAGTAGACCAGTACCACTCAGAACTGAACTTCAGTGGAGTTATTCTACCCTCCCGTTACCAATATATTTAGGATAGCAACAATACCCAACTTGGCCACAACTCAGTGTTTCGAATAATTCCTTACCCGATGTTTCTTCGAACAAGATCGTGGCATTTTACATCGTTAATGGAACGAATCTTTCACACAAACGTATCTCAGACCATTTTCTCTTTCCAGTGCAGAGAAAACGAACTGTGTGTACAATAATGCCCCCATAGCTTGACTGAACACTTCTCACGGCGAGTTCCCAACATACGAGCTTTTGAATCCTCTTCCTCTTGACTGATTGCTAAGGCTCCGAAACACGTACTCTTCTTACCATGGGTTTTATTGATTTTTCTTGAAGTGTTTTAACAACATTTGCAATATAATTAACTTTTCATGTTACCTGCTCTTCATAGATTTGCGTGTGTTCCTGTACTTGCGCACAAATTCCATCACACGTACTGTCCGAAGTTTGTAACGCAGCATAGCTGACCATGTTGGCGTCACGCAGCATAGCTGACCATGTTGGCGTCACGCAGCATAGCTGACCATGTTGGCGTCATGCAACATGCTGACCATGTTGGCGTCACGCAGCATAGCTGACCATGTTGGCGTCACGCAACATGCTGACCATGTGGCGTCACGCAGCATAGCTGACCATGTTGGCGTCACGCAACATGCTGACCATGTTGGCGTCACGCAGCATAGATGCTCATGTTGGCGTCATGCAGCACACGAGAATTATATTGAGATATATCCGGACAGTAACGCTGAAATTCAAGATATATATCGTATATGAGCTGCTAAGAAAGATTATCTTAGGTTGCCATACAGTGTTTATTATTTTCTTTAGCTACTTACGATATATTTCACTCCACACTTTCCCTCATGACCCTGCTTACTATCGAGTTATAAGTATCATAACATCAAAAACAAAGAGAATCAACCAGCACTATATTGTAACCTCTAAATCGTAAAACTACCAGTAATTGGGAGAGAAATACACTATTAAATCCATTTCATTGGTGCCCTATTTCTGACCATTGTTAACATTTTCTCTGTGAGTATATCTTCTATCATTAAGAAAAAGAGAATATTTTCCGTTTATCTTTCAATTCTAAGAACTTTCTATAATAGGTCGGCGCTTTAAATGAAACCGAGAAAGAAGTGAAATATAGTTGATACATTGGTATATTTCATTTAATAGAAAAACTTTAAAACATTTAATTACAATCAAATAATTTATCACTAGAGTTGGAAATTAGAATTGGTGTCTGGCTCTCTGCTTCTCTACACGAACACTGACACACACCCACGAACACACAAGGAGAGCGGTGTACCAAAATTAGGATCAATAATGTCCTTTATTACTGTAATTTATCTTTAACGGCCAAAATCGGCTCATGTGTTACCAGGCCAAGAATGTCTTGCGGCCTAGTTCCCTGTGTCTTACATAATATGAGGTGGATAATGATCATCTTTCACATGTAGAAAATGGGATGCATTTTGACAGCCTTGCCCTTATAATTCCAGGTACAGTTCTCATGTATATTAATTTGGCAAATGGCTAATTTTAGCGTAATTGTCATAAGGCTCTGAACAGGTAGTTCCCCTTCTATTTCTTGATTCCCTGATTTATTTTGATCATACATGATTTAGAACATCGTATTACTTGGTAGAAATAACGCAACTTGGCTTTTTTGGTAATAACTTTCTCCGTCCATAATTTTTTTCTTTTTTAACTCAAGAGTTGTGTAACCGTTCTTACCAGTTTTATTTGTTATTTTCTCTATCTTGGTCTCTAAGCTTTGTTATATCCTAGCCTTTGTAATGGAGTAATGCGAGAATAGAACAGAAGACAAAAACCTGTGCTGTCAAGTGTTAGCAGATGTTAGGTTACTGTAGCAAAATTCTCGTTGATGTTTTATATGTTATTGATGTGTTTGTTTTCCATGTCTGTCGGCGGATAAATAAATCATGATTAACGAGATAGAAAGAAAAATCTGATATTCATATCAGCACAAAAATCACAGTACTGTAAGGACTGATTGTATGAATTATGAGAATACTGAAAATTCATTTATTTCCAACGAAATTGAGTGATGTGTCGTCATGAGGATTCTTTGTCTAAAGACCCTAAGAGTACAAATCCATCCATGAGAACCAATGTATTTCAGGTGTGTATAACTCTAAACAATATATTGCGAATTTGCATACTCCTATGAGTTGTTCTGCGGGTTTGTGTATCATTAAATGCTGAAACGCAGGTTTGTATGCCTTTAAATGTTGCAACGAGGTTTTGTGTACCTTATATGATGTACTGTGGGTTTGTGTGTACCCCTTGAAACTGGTGGTTTCTGCTGCTACACAAGACGGTATCGCTACAAGTGTTCTCATAAAAACCGATACAGTGAAATCAGTTGTCTTATGTAACCAGTGGATCTAGCCAGGCCACTTGCAGTAGCAACAGATGATGGGTTGGCTGATGTTCATCTTCGTCACAGACTGTGAAAGCCAGTCATTTCCATCGCCGGGTCTCTCTATCTCGAGGGGTGACTTGATGTTGGTAAGTGTTGATGTAAGGTAATGACCAGTGACCATGTAAAGTTATCCGCGTCCTCCCAATGATGATTTTATGATATTCTAGGAAATTTTTGGTTTTCTTGATGAAGTTACAATATCCAGCCAACGGTTGGAACATGTCTGTATGTACCCACTGCGCGGGGTGACCCAGGTAGATATTCTGCTTAATATTACAATATTGATCTATATTTGAGAAGTCCATTTGTTGATCTATTAGTAATAGATGAAGAACCGGTTTTACTTTCATCTTTGAGTGAGGAATTCTAAGCATCATCTTGAGGTGATTTGTCCGTTTATATTGTCATATAAGCGTGAACATTTGTCATTCAAATGTCGATATTCATTGAAGCATTTCTGTGATTCTTTACCTCAAATAATGTAAAGTATTTTCAAGTTAATCGGAAATGGAGAAATCGTTTGTGTGACGTACCTGAAAGATTTATGGAAATACAGAAGTTGCTCATTTTTAGTGATATCACATAGCATTTTTCGGCGTCGTTTTTCGCACAGAAAACGAGGGTAATGAAGTATTACAACACTTGTGAACACATGTACAACACATGAATACTTAGGTGTGTGTTACACTTGTGAACACATGTACAACACATGAATACTTGGGTGTGTGTTACACGCTCCTGCTGTGGTCTGATTTTCTGGGAAGGTTCCCGCAAAATGTCTAGTTTATGTCAACAATATTTTGTGAAATTTAATTGTGATTTGCAACAATAATAGTAAAAAAATCTAAGTTTATGAGGGACGTTTTATTTCCATAAATCATACAAAAATACACGTCCACGGCACTCGAACGTTTATTATTCGTTAATGTGTTTATTCTGATTTAGATAAAGATATACGTGTATTTTGTATACGATAATTAACTCTGTTTTTTATGCTAAACTATTATCTCTAATTTTCGATAACTTATGCCCAAGTTTGTTTGTTTCTATACACTTAATACCTGTGCATGAGTTACCCATTGCTGACATGTGTAATCATTTCTGTTTCAGGTTGATGTGGTGACGTCATGGGCGAAGGAAGATGGGGGGGAGTGCTGGTCTCCCTGAACAAGCTCCTCCTCCTCTTCCTCCTCCCTCTCTCGATCTCTCCCGTCGGGGCCCAACGTGAGTTGACGTCAGTTCCTCCCGTGTGTGTATGTGTAGCTGACATAGAGCTTTACCTTTGCATTCAAGAAGTGACCGAATTGGTAATAGTTACCTCCGTGACTGCTGCTTGAAATTTGATTCTCCTTCAGTGACCAGGCGTTTTAGAATGATTTTTCTTTTTTTATGAATTCCTCAAAGTCCCACAAACAGGCAAACCAAATTTATTGTTTTAATATTAGATTCAATGAGTTCATCAAGACTGTATATTTGTTCTGATGTATTTCCAAAAGAAAATGGAATCTTTCCAGCGATTTTTTGTTTTTTTAAGACTCAAGCAGGAACTAGTTCACACAAGTCTTTAGGGATCATCATGTGTCTTTCGATGCCAGTATCTGCTGCCGATCCTCATCTGGATTTACCTTTACTTCACATACATTTATGTCATAGATGTTCAGTGTTATGTAAGCGACGAGAGAACATTGTCAAAAATGTTCTTCTGTTCTTTGCACTGGGAAATCTTAAATCTCCATCTTTCGTATTTTCGTTGCTACAGACAGATGAAAACTGTCCACTGTACAGAACCTTGGTGAGGCTATAGCTCTGCTTACATATGTAGTAATACTCCATCTCGCAACAGAGATATCCATACCATCAACATCTTTAAAGACATTCAGAAAACCCTTAGCTCACAGATCACGTACGAGGCAACTCACCACAGGCAGACCAATGAGAAGGCAGGAAATCTGACGTTTTGGCCGCCACAATTGTGTGTAAGCGACATACTCATTCAGGACTGTCAAGCAGTTTTTGTACATTGTATGTATGACAGATGGTAAGGACTTTGGCTTAATGACCTCTAGCTCTTGATTGTCATTAAATCCAACAACATACAAACACAATCGTCGCCTCTTATGCTAGTCTAGATCTCCGAGCAGCAGCAACAGCAGCAGTAGGTGCGGTAGCCAAGCTTCCTACGGCTTAATGATCCACCTTCCAGTTACATCCCTCACTTTACTTGTATATCATGAATGAACTGTGGTACGTAGGGAGCGACGTACTAACAGGCTATCAAGGTAAACCACTGTGTACTATGTAGGGCTTGGCTTTGGATGATAGGTTCTGTTTTCACGACAAAGATCTTCTCATTGCAGTCCCACCTTAATATGCTTAGCTCTCAATTCTATGCAACAGCGCTGGACTCCTCCACATCCACTAAACAACCGACCAGTCAGAAACCACACTCCCCAGACTAACACGGGTCACTATTTCCCTCTCACACACTGGACATCACCCATCACTACAACACTACAAACACCGTGTCAGCATATCCCAAGACCCTTCATGCCCACGATGCATCTACCATAAAGAATACATGATTCAATTTTCGTGCGTTCTCTGCACATATACACACGCTACAGTCACAATACTTTATGACCTGTGGTCCTGGACGGTGACGTAGCCAGCTTCCTGAGTGCTGCAGGAGCTCATAAGGTAAGAAGGAACTCCTGGAGCTGGAAGAGGGGCTGTATCATTATCAGTGGACGAAAAAGAGCACAGTTTTGACCTGCATATCGCCTCGAAAATAACTTCCTCAA